>NC_135551.1:20786002-20941002 GCF_964340395.1 Glandiceps talaboti | reverse complement strand
AGGTTGTGGGTTTGTATAGATGATCGTTAAAACAGACTACACAGTTGTCCTAAGTACAGTTTACAATGAATCACGGCTGTAGTACTATAATATTATTGTCATTATAGTGATCTCCCTCTAGGCCAATATTGATCTACTGGATAACACTTGGCACGAAGTGTAAACTATGCATTCTGTGCTACTGATATATTTATTTTTTCCGTCATTTGTTTGTCTGCCAGATGTTTGCTTGTTTGATTATAGATTGTCAATGATGTTTGTTAGGTATGTATGTAATTATCTATGTATGTATGTATGTATGTATGTATGTATGTATGTATGTATGTATGTATGTATGTATGTATGTATGCGTGACTAAATTTGTGTACAGTGTACTTGCTTTGCAAACAAAAGCAAGTGTAGTGGGCCAGAATGCCATGTGGTATCACGCCCACTATCAAGACAACCACCTATTAGTAAACTGACTGGCCATGGCTAGCGATAACATTCTACTCAACGCATGGCATGTTGCAGCCTCAGAATCACATGACCATGTCAAAGAATACGAAGACAATCAAACTATCTACGGGCATTGCAACTCTCTCTCTGTGATAAAAGGTCGAGGAAAGTCACATTTATAAATCACACAACATATGCATCTTTGATATATGCATGTCCTGGGAGACAGCATTCTCCTGAAACATGTGATTGTTTGCGATAGAGGATTTTAATGTCTTATTGCCAAAGGGCATTAGTTATCTGGAAGTGATTCCATTCATTTCCCGTGATGGTAAAGTAGGCTAATGCATAGAATTTGATATCTGCTCCCAGTAAGAAGGACTGGAGCCATCGGCTCAAGTAGAATGAATGAAAAACAAAAAACAAATCACCTGAGGCTAGTAATATCACTCTGATTCTAGCAATGGGTATGAGTTTGAAAGAGAAAATGTTCTGTGATGATTCCTCCCCCTATACAAATACATCAAATTAAACTTAAATGAAGTTAACACGTCTGTATGATGCATGCCCAATTACTGACTATAATATTAGACTATAATTTAGACAGCTGTGCCCTTGTTTCAGTGATTTATGACGACATGGATTTGTGGTTCTAAGAAATGTCCCTATAACCGAGCAGTAACGCAATAGGATTGTTTTGCTTAGACACAAATGCACGTAGGTCGCTTCGTACTTCAAACTGCAAAGAACAGTATTGAACAGGGTGTATAATTACCGTGGGGATATTGATATTCTTTATGGTACATTTGTTACCATGGAGACACATCGACAACTCACTGACTAGGACAATATTTAGGAAGGTGTTGGACTCAGTGACTCAACACGTTACGGTTAGATAATTTTTAGCAGCTTTCTGAAGTTGACAATTTGAAGCTCCGGTTTCAAAACTTGACAGTTAAACTTAGTGGAAGTCTCAAGAACTGTCACTGTCCAATTGGCAAAAATATTCAATTTCAAAAAAAATTCTATTTTACCTTCCAGTAGGCCAACAGTATCATTTAAAACTGTAAGAAATGCCTGCTGAAAAAATATTCGCGCCTGCTATATACAATGTAAACCAGTTGAATAAAAACAGAAAGTTGTGTGGCTCGACAAAATACCTAATTTCTAAATCTTATCGTCGGGCTTAACAAAAGTCTAGTGAATGTTCTTGACAAATGTTGTCGTCTGGCAAGCCAACCGTGGAAGTACTATAGTTACATTTCAATCAATTGACAAAACCTGAAAAACTATATGTTGTTACAATGTATATTTTGACGACAATATGATAATATAATAGTAGTTCATGAGAAGAAATTGTAACAAATTTTTGCGCCTTGAAATTTAAAAGAATAAGTAGTGTAATTAATATTCACTGCAAATGATTACATGTAGCATTGGTAAGATTGATCAAAACGTCGTTTTATTTCTACTCAACTGGTTTCCATCGTATCAACTTATCGTTTACACTGTCAAGTAGAAGACCTAAAATGAAAGTTTTTTCCCGCCAAATATTCAGGATATCTGTGATAGGCAATATGTGGAGTTCAAGTACATAGCTATATATACAAGCAAAGAATAGTAGGATACGATATTTAGCAACACTACTAATCACATTTTGGGTAGTTATGGCAACACTCACAGCGCCGAACAGACATTTTGTTGGTTCAAATCTGTAGGCGTCTGAACACAATGTATATAAATCGATTTATTGAACTCTGGGCTAACGATATACACATCTTTCATAATTCCGAAAATAATGACAATATTTTATATTCAAAATATGATAAAGTATGAAAACAAATCCATCTCATTGAGATGCAAGGCATATAACCACATTCTTGGCGGGTAACTACTCATGCAATTTGTCGCTGTTCAAACAGACTAAATAATGTATATCTGCTGCCAATTAAGGTAGGCCTACATACAAAATTCATGAGTTTTGATTATAGAATTGCATTATATACACATCTTTCATAATTCCGAAAATAATGACAATATTTTATATTCAAAATATGATAAAGTATGAAAACAAATCCATCTCATTGAGATGCAAGGCATATAACCACATTCTTGGCGGGTAACTACTCATGCAATTTGTCGCTGTTCAAACAGACTAAATAATGTATATCTGCTGCCAATTAAGGTAGGCCTACATACAAAATTCATGAGTTTTGATTATAGAATTGCATTATATAGAGTCCAAAGATTCGTCCTCAATGCATCATTAAGTTTGAAATATAAAAATACCGCCAATGGCGTTGTAGCACAACTGTACAGTTTTTAAAAAATGATTATCCATATGGTAGTCCATGCTAACAATAAGTGGTCATTTGGTGAATGACTATCCAGTTGCCTATCCAACCATGTTGTTATCTTTGCAATACATGTGATTAGTTAGCTGTTTCTATGGGCGTAGTCTTGTTGCCAGGCATATTTACATACATTTTTTGAATATTTATTCAATTGTCTATTAATCCCCTTTGTTATCTTTGCAATATATGTGATCATTTGGCTGTTGCTATGGGCGTGGTCTTCTTGCTAGGCACATTTGCATACATTTTTTGAATGTTTATTCATTTGTCTTTCTATTCCTGTTGTTATCTTTGCAATATACATGATTATTTGGCTGTTGCTATGGGCGTGGTCTTGTTGTTAGGAAAATTTACATATATTTTTTGAACGTTTATTCAATTGTCTATAATCCCTGTTGTTATCTTTGTGAAATACACGACCGTTTGGCTGTTGCTATGGGCGTGGTCATGGTTGCTATGGTATTTGCATACATTTATTGAATGTTTACTCATTTGCCTACTAGATGATGTTGTTATTTGACCAAAATATACTGCCATTTGGTTGTTGCTAAGGGCGTGGTCATGGTCGCTAGGGCGAATTTTGTCAAAATGTTTTGAAGAATAACACTCAGAAACATCTCACCAAGTTTCAGACTCGGTGACCAAGTGCTTTTTGAGATATAAGTTTTTGACCAAAAATGAACATTTTTACACCTAATTTGCATATCACTCATGGAATCATGGTATGCTTAATATTTCTTCATCCATACATCCCTAGATACATTCCAATTACATTTCAGCCCAATCTGCTCAGTAGTTTTGGAATTATAGATTTTTAACCAAAAAGACACATTTTTAGCCCTAATTTGCATATCACAGATGGAATCATCCTGTCATGAACAAATCTTACTTTACACCCCCTTAAGAATGTTCCCACCAAATTTCGCACCAATCTGCCCAGTAGTATCTGAGTTTAAGTTTTTGGACCAAAAATCACATTTTTTGACCCAAATCACACACCTGTGATGCGATCATTTTGATTTGAACAATTTCCCAACTAGACACCCAAGGTAATGGACCCACCAAATATCGTGGCAATCGGTTCAGCGGTTTTTGACTTTAAGTTGTTTACACACACACACACACACATCCACACACACAGACAGACAGACAGACGCCGGGCGATCCCTATAGCACTACTGAACCTCAGTTCAGTTGTGCTAAAAATCCTTTTCTCATTCTATGAATAGATATGGTGACGACGGTTTGTCAACTAGACCTTTGAAAACCGAATGCGATCGAGAAGGCAGACGTATAAATTACCTATAGTGCATTGCGGCAAAATGGCGTCTTGAAGTTGTAGAGCAAGTAGAACTTCCGGTTTTTACGGTATTTAGGTTTATCCAGGAAAGGATACAATATAGTCATATGCGTACACTCTTTGCCTTTAGCTAATTATAGACACATTTTCATAGTTTTAAACCATCGTAATTTGAATGCATGTATTCGACTATTTTCTTCAAATGATCAATGGCGTCATCAATACATGTGGCACTAGGTGGAAATAAACATCATACGATCATATTGACATTTAAAAAATCTAAGAAAATACATTACGTCCATTTATAGAAATCTGATAGTGTCACCGCTGGCACTCTACGATTCACGCTTCGATGATTAAAAACATTCATCTACCACTAGTAGAAAAAATAGTACAGATTACGACATTTTCCGTACTATAGTTCAGATTGAGTTCAATTCTGTACTTTTATGCTGATGAGGTGGACGTTTCTGTACTTTCCCATTAGCGCCTGTCTAATCGGATTATACTCGATCTGAAAAATAGTTCAGATTGCGAGTCGGAAGTGATTTGAATACATTTGCATTTAGTTCAGAATATATTCATGAGTTCACCCCGATAACCGGGCAGTAAACAAATGAATATTCAAATCTATCTCGCCTGCATGTGATTCAAGGCGTGTACACTAATTGTTTGACCCACAGAAAACTTACAGTAACACTATTTAGTTAGTTAGTTGTCTGTGTTTGACCACATGAAGGCGGAGGGGGAGGGTGCAAAAGAAAAGGGTTACACACATGTACAGTGTATGATATGATGAGAGCTACATTTAATGTACATGTACATACGAACTGACATGTATACGTACATGTACAACTACGCTAGCATGTAAACGTTAGCAAAAACTCTTACTACTACCTCAGACCACAAAAATACTAGAGTGGTCTAAGCTACTACTACTTGCAAAAAGTATTTACAAGCATTTCCATGTAGGTCAATGAAATATCACCTATGTGGGTTATACTTCAATAGTCGGTCAAACAGCGTAAAGGTCTACATTCTACAATGATAAATACATTCGATGTTATATTTTTTAGTCAAAGAGGACAACAATGACAGACATGATTGTTCAACTCGGTGCGATCTAAGATGAATTCACGGTGTATATTTGGTTACGTCGCCTTTGAATTGATGATGATGACGACTCGTCCGACCTAGACTGTTCTGGTCCAGTTTCAAGTGAAAGTCAGAATTATCACGGTGCCATTGATTATACTAACTGTGATGAAACTCGCCCACTCTAGTCTCTATGACTTCATTAGCCCCAAAATGCAAGAACTTAATAATGGTATTGTAAATCGAAGTTCATGCATGCTCTGACTGTCGCCTGTTTTTTGTTTTCTTACATTTTATACAATATTGAATTGTTAGCTTTGTATTTCCTGCATTAATGTTGAAAACTGGTCTTTTTACTGTGCGTCTTCAATGCGCAGGTAAAATAGTGTGTTAATCTAGCATCGTGAGTACGCGCTCGCTTATGGTTTTGCATACCTTGGACTGCCTGTCATTCAGTATTGTTTTAGCCTATCTATTTCTGAAGAAAAATGGTCTGTAAAGGGACTGCTTTAGTTGTCACAGTGCCTTTGTGGATTTATAAATCGATTTATGACAAGTGAGTCTACCTATTTTTTTTCCGACCCACTCAGTCAAGGAGTGCGATACACCAATCACCGTGTATTTAGCTTTGTATACAGTGTATGGATAATAGCAAGTTTCGGGACTGAAAAATCATAAATTGTTTGTTAGACTTATTTTTTATTCAATGTAATCTGGGTTGATTAGGAATTTTCAGATATCAGGATTTAAACCTCGGATTTCAACTCAGAAAGGCTATATTTTTTTGCCTCAGTCTGAATTATATTAGTAGAACTCTCACCAACGTTCCCAATGTGAAGTGATCTGAAAGTTGGTGAGAGGTCCTCACGTTGGATTGCAGCACTGCATGTTCTTGCCGAGAAGATAAAGAGGTGTAGTAATTATGGTTTAAAACTGACTTTTACAAACGCCAGTCGTGTAGGGTCTATGATTTTTTATGTTGTGGATGAATGCGGCACTTTGATCTGAACCTCAGACCACTATAATAGGAACAGACTAGAATCGCTTTTTGTTTTAGGTGTGAATGGGGCTCTAAACCCATCTTCTCTGTCGTGCATGGTTACCCTTCAAACCTGCTTCAAGCCGAACGTTGTGCAAAACGATACTTCGTGTCTTTACGGTTTTTTTTGCAATTGTGTTTTAGTGGCCTGAGTCTGAACAAGTGTTCATACAGTACAGCAAAGTCCCACCAACAAAATCCATAGCAATAGATGCAGGAAAACCTCAGTATGGGCGACGGTGAAATCATGGTGTTAATTCTAAAACTTTTGAAAGCAAGAACATATGTTTGTGCAACTTTTGTATTAAAAGCATACCATTCCAATTCAAGGACAACGATTTTGTTCAGAAATGGTGGTAGGACTATAATCCTTCCTACCTCCTTCCTTCCTACCTCCATAGTTCAAAACCGCTGATCGTAACTGCATAGTACAGCGCATCTACATTTATTTCTGAGTTACGGAGGGCATTATTTGATAAGTACCCCATTCGTCCCTGTATTAGATCTTGTATAGTCATAATATTACAAAGATATGTGATTGTTGTGATCATTTCATTTGCTCATTATGTATTCAAGTGTAGTCAAATTTTCTTAGGTGTATGAGCAACTTTACTTCACCAATAAATTCTACTTTCTCACGAGTATTGTAAAATAACATGGCTATAATATGATACTACACAGCACGTTTTAGACGTATTTGCATATCAATGTCATCTTCAAATTTTCTTGAAGAATTCTTCATCCAGATACTCTAACATACCTGCACACCAAATGTCAGCCCATTCAATCGATCAGTTATGCGGCTGTCATTCATTTTTACTTTGAATTCTTTTATTTACAAAACAAATGACAGTTTTTGACCCCAAAAATGACCAAAAACAGAAAATTGAAAATATCTTGCTGCCATAAACAAATATGAATAGACTTCTCGATAAAATTCCATTTACTCATTGGGAACATCGAACGTACAATGTCAAAAAGTCGCACTGGCGCAAAGTATCATGGGAAAACTTTCTTTGGCACACCTCACTTAGGAAATATAGCCGCAACAAAAAAGTTAATACTGGGATCATGTCTTTTTAAATTTAGCCTTTACCTCAGTTATAGAATAGAAGTATCAAAAGTGTATGCACTAACAAGTATCTGTGGTTTGTGCAAACATGCCAAATCGCTGATGATTGTTAAACAACAAAACTTTGCATACCATTGTCATTAATAATTCTACGTTTTACTTCTGAATCAGTTCTAAACACTTACGATTGAAATGATCGTCAACGATACGCTGATTTGTAGTTGAGGGTAATTAAAAATATTTTACAATGACGATTTCGACCATTAGCCGATGGAGGTGACCCCAACCAAACCTGTCACAAGATGTAAACTTGTACACTTTGTTTACACTTTGGGTATTTTACTTGCTATTAGAACTCCCGGGCAACTCATATTTAATTTTCCAACCTTAGAATTTGTTCAATGATCGTCAGGTTTGAGTACTTTCCTAAGCCGGTCCCACAACTGTTATACTTATAAGTTATAGCTGGGCGTTGTGACCGGTAACCGGCTATT
The DNA here is from genome assembly GCF_964340395.1 of Glandiceps talaboti. NCBI lineage: Eukaryota > Metazoa > Hemichordata > Enteropneusta > Spengelidae > Glandiceps > Glandiceps talaboti. The sequence goes on along the minus strand of NC_135551.1, from coordinate 20,933,210 downwards.
ATCTACATCACTGCCTACTAGGTACGTCAAAAACACACCGTTCGCACATGTGAGCCTGATTTTAGGCAAAGTATCGGGCTATTAGAGTGCATACAGGCCCTTTTGTTCGCTTGTATTGTTTGCATTTGGTATTTGGCATTTCGCACGTTGTTTATTTGCACCATTCACAGTGTCTTATCATGCTTTGTGTAACTTGTAAGCCTAATCGACAACTGGGCCAACGTTTTTTACTAGACAAATTTGAAACAAATTTTGCGTCAGTTTGATGGTAAACCTGCTATATTGACTACCAAACTTAGTTAACCCCAGTTATTTCTACTCATGTTGCATCACCATATATTTAGAAAGAGTATATATGAAATATGAGAGCCATGTGAAACTTCTTCAGTGCAAAATGGGATGAAGATATGAGGGCAAAGTCAGTGCTCCTTATAGTCTCGCTGCCAGACTCGAGACTATCGTCCCTAATCTGTTTACCGAGCGGCGCAGCCGCGAGAAGAGAGGGACCAGTCCCCCTCTCTTCTCGCGGCTGCGCCACTCGGTAAACAGATTAGGGGCGATAGTCTCGAGTCTGGCAGCGAGACTATGCTCCTTACAGCAGTTTGTTTTTCCCGCATATGCATACAGTACCCATAATCCTTTTAAGTATTCTGCAGATATCTGTGCAATGTGCACACATGACTCATGAAAATCTGGAATGCACTGATCGAAGCCAATTGTACAGTTATACTATAAAAACAGGAGTTATGAGTATACCACATTGAAATAAAACAAGAGAATAAGAGATGAGGGCCCTCAGAATCGTCACGTAGAGTGATATAACAGTTACATGGATGCCGGGCATGTACCCATAGGTACGGGCCCGGGGGGGGGGGGGGTTCTGCATGCCGAACGTCATTAAGTATTTCCTTTACTTTGGTGCTCATGATCGTAATTTGGATGATGCCCAAGATATTTGAGGCGTGAATACCTGTTGTTCTTCTAAAGGCTTGTTTATTACTGTGAAGATCACACACTAACACTTAATTGTTCTATAAACGACACATGGACAAGAATACTATTCCCATAGAGGTTAGTCTAGTTAATTCCTGATGGACCGTATTTCGTTTAGCGTTACGTTGTACATAACACGGTCCGTCAGAAACTATAGACGACATGGACGACATGGATGCCATATAATATTCCCAATAGTCACTCATTTTTACTTAGCTAGAAATAATGTCCACAGACTCAAATCTGTCAGCACGTCTCTACTGTGAGTTTGTTGACGCTATTGGCCGGTCAGGTTTGTTAAGAAGCTCCATACACTAGCAATATTTGTGGCCCAATTTTAAACTATTATTGGAAACGATTGTCATGTCATCTAAATCTGTATTACTATGCATCAAACGCGTAGAAATGTGAAACACGTTTAGTGGTGGCGGTATGTAGCGCATAATGAAAAGGCGTACTACGAACATTTATTTCAAAATGAGCCCTGTGATATTACAATCTACGTACGTCCTAACCATGTAGTTCATATCATAAGCCTGCTTATATACATACATATGTATCGAATACACTACTAGCTACACGTATAGCGTTTATGTACGTATTGATTGCAAGCACGGTAGATTTGAATATTCATTTGTTTACTGCCTGGTTATCGGGGTGAACTCATGAATATATTCTGAACTAAATGCAAATGTATTCAAATCACTTCCGACTCGCAATCTGAACTATTTTTCAGATCGAGTATAATCCGATTAGACAGGCGCTAATGGGAAAGTACAGAAACGTCCACCTCATCAGCATAAAAGTACAGAATTGAACTCAATCTGAACTATAGTACGGAAAATGTCGTAATCTGTACTATTTTTTCTACTAGTGTACAGCTTTACATAAATTTACATTTCATTATAGCTGTCAATTTGATTGGATGAAAGTCCTACATCATTCGCTTTCAAGTGGTGTGACTATATGCCCAGACCACTATTATAGGGCAGTGGTCTGTGGTGCAATGTATCAAGTTGAAGGAACATTGTATGGTGGCCAACCAGTACAAAAAACTTTGTTGTCGTACTGCTTTCTTCTCCCCCCTACAGTTACGACTTGGCTTCGCAAAGAAATCATTGCGCGGAGAAAAAAGTACATTTATTTCTTATTTTTTGGCAACACATCTGTACTAGTCGTCCACAGTGAGCACTGCACTGGGATAACTTATCTGATCTTGTACTAAACCTAGGTGTAACCAGTGTTACTGATATGTGCGCATCAGCCAATCAGTAAATCAACTTCATCCAAAAACCTTTAGCGAAATATAAGCCATGCCATTATTTTATACGTATACTGTACATATAAGGTCTCAAAGATGAAATATCATTGAATTTCTATAAATCGTGGTCATGAGAATACCCTCGGCTCACTATTCGTGAAAACAACATTTTCTCCCTAGAAAAAAACTTGTTTGGTTCCGGTTATCCGACCCCACCTGGTTTTTCACTAAAGTTTTCTTTTACGCATTCGAGAAAACAAATAAATTCGTGAAAATTACGAAGTGTCGCAAGATATAGTGGATGCGGAAACTGATATCAACTTAAAAAGACAATATAATTTTTTTCCCAATCTGTAATGGTTGTAAATCTGATGAGAAGAACCCAATAATACAGAGACCATATGGAAAACAACAGAAAACATACTACCTGAACTAGACACTCACAATGAAAAAAGTATAAACGATAAAAAATCTACCTACCCACCTATTCTAAAATTGAGCGTAATCGGAATCACTTAATTTCTTTTCTTACACTTAGAACTTGATTACAAAGTATCAATTTACTGGTATTGTGTTGACTAAATATCAGAAAGGGAAGATGAACCTTTTGGGTAAACGTAAGGGGAGGCCCATGCCGACCTCCAACCCCAACGTATTATCATAACACATCTTGAGAAAATAGGAGATCACTTCTCATATCAAAAGCCTGATGTCTGGTATATTGAAACGTGGCCACTAATTTATTGTTATATTGTATTGGGTGTGTTTTGGTTTTGGAACACTGCCTAAAAAAGTAGGCAAATATGGTCATAATTATCACATGGTGGATGAGAAATTTAACTCAGATTTGGAAATGATCTTTAACATACTATTACTAACCAGCCTGGAGATAAAAAATATACCCATTTTTTTTGTTTTACAAAGGGACCAAATTCGCGCGGACCATCTTCGTATTGTCGTTTTGGCATTTGCTCTCCACCCCACCCCCCTTCCGGATCTGATCTCCACTGTCAAAGTTTCGCAAACAAACAATACATCAACTAGTCGGGTATTATCTCTGATATGCCCCCACATTGAAACTGTTTACGTTTTGTATTGACCAAGAAAACTATCGCAATGTTTGACCTTCAGGCAGTCTAAAGGACAGGTCCATAGATATACTGTGAGGTCGTATGATAAGTTTGTACAGTACTACCGCTTTGTAAGTTGATCATAAAATGTAATCGCTACCGATGGGACCGGATCTAAAATATTTCATTGTAGGGGTTTTAAAGCGTTCGATGTATGTTGCGAATTTCGTACGGTACAGTTCATTGGAAAAGAATTGTGTATTGTTTTTGTTACACCAAAGAGGCGAGGTATAAAATATATCATTATACGGGGATTCTAAAGTAACTGTGGCGAAATGCTTGTATATATTGTCATCTACTAATGCATGGGTAATCGTCCGATAACCAAGCTTTCAATACAGCCTACTATTATACCCAAGTTTCTGCCATATAGTTGTGAAAAAAAAACCACCAGGCCATGACTTGAAATGTGGAACGGTAAACATGGACGACATTGAATTGGAAACGCGTGACCAATAGAGCATATATTACATTATTGGCGTCAGTTGGTCGCCTTTCGGGTTACCGTATTACCAATTACTTATTACTGGCACGAAAATTAACATTGACTATGAGGAGATAGACACATGAAAATTTCACTGACTTGCAAAAAATCATTTAGCGACCGTTACTATAGTCACCAGACCGTATACTTGGATTTCAATAGTTTATGCATAGTCAGAAAGGATATTCGCGTTCGCAATTCATCTGAAAAAAACAACTTTTATGGAACTTTTATGAAGCATGGTTGAAGCAATAGCACATTGAGCAATGTGACTATTTTCTCGCCTATCAAAAGAAAGGTTGATGGCCTAAAAGTAAAACGACTTATACGTTGTATAAAACTAAGAATTATACAAAAGTTTGAATGTATACAGTATTATCAACACAGTTCTTAAACATTTTGGGCAAACGCCCTTCATCAAATCAACGTCGATGTCCTTGTTGACTTACGAGCATGTTTGTCCGGTTACCGACCCCGTAACCCCATTTGTATGCCAGCAAGGTCTAACTAAAAGTTGATGGCCTCCTCGTTTATCACATATGTTCAGGAGGTGTAAACATATAGTTTTGTATAGACATGGTAAATGGTCTCGGGTCAGTGTTTGTAACAAGGACAGAGTACACTAACAGTACCTTGCTAACGATCACTGGGGAAAAAAGCTGTTAGATCTAGAGCTCGTGTCAAATTCAGACGCGACTGTGTTTGTGTTGAACTAATCAACCATTACTCTGAGATTCTATCTCTAAAATGTGCGTGGCGAATCTTTACCATCGACAAGTAAAGAACACATGAATTTGAAAAATACCATTGCATGTGATGTATGCACACACACACACATACATACATACATACCTAACAAACATCATTGACAATTTATAATCAAACAAGCAAACATCTGGCAGACAAACAAATGACGGAAAAAATAAATATACCAGTAGCACAGAATGCACAGTTTACACTTCGTGCCAACTTGAAGTGTTATCCAGTAGATCAATATTGGCCTAGAGGGAGATCACTATAATGACAATAATATTTTAGTACTACAGCCGTGATTCATTGTAAACTGTACTTAGGACAACTGTGTATCTCTTTTAACGATCATCTATACAAACCCACAACCTATATTTAGATATATTAAATACAGTACCTCACATTGTCAGCAAAACACAGAGGTCATCATAGATCATTGAGTGACGTCATATGGTCAAATTGATAGGCAAAGCTAACAAACACTCGGGGTAAATAAGATTGATGGTAAACAATAACAAACCTGCCGTGAGAAGGTAGAAATTTAAAACACGTTTTTTTGTAGATTAGATTAATTTTAATACAGATTACTAGGTGAACAGCGTGACAGAGAAATACGGTGAACTAGTAAACCTACTATCAGTCAAATCTTATCTAAGATCAGATCTCCAACTTCGCAAAAAGATATTTGTAAAACATTGCACGTTAATAATACGTCATTCTTTATCCCAGTTTGTAATATAACACTTCGATGACACGTGCAGAAATTGATGTGTGATGTGGCGCCAACATACATATATATCTTATTTCTTATCTTTTCATCGTCATTTTTCCCCCCACATCACTATGGGCTACTGCCTAGTAACCGCTTTGCATTATCAAGATGTGTTGTTGTTTTTGATTAAAAAAGAGAAAAATATAAACAACTGGCAAAATGTAGTTAATAATGGTAGAGATTAAAGACTGTCGTTATATGGACAGTACTATAACATACACACGAAGTCGTTAGTGAAAAGAATGCCACGTGAAACCAAGCATAAAACAAGCAACAAAATAGTTTTGTTTCTATCGACCGTTAGTATAGACATGGCATCAAGCGAAACAAGACTTCCAACCACTTAGCATGGCCTAGTTATGAAGTTGTGTCAAGAATGAGTGGTCTCTTACCTTGTCACTTCATTTTATCATATGTGTGTACGTCCACAATTGGTGAACCATCGTCCAAGACGTACCTATTATTATCACGTGACTGTCTCAATAAAATGTCGCTGCAATACGTGACCCCCTCCCCCCACCACACACACACACACACACACACACACACACGTAATACCTTGGTATCAATTCGTCACCAACACTCCACCGATAAACGTTGTATTAAAACTAACCACATATGTAAAACATGAAAACGTAGAAAGTTAATCATAAACTAAATTTATACAAACATATACACTAACCTTGCCTCTCTTATTGACGAAGGAATTCAGCAGTAGTGTTTTTCCACACAATTTGTCTCCGACCACGACAATTTTACATCGGGCGAATGGTGAGGAAGTGGCCATGACAAACACACGTTAATGCCGATGTATTGGTTGCTTGGTATGGTATACTTCCAATGAAAATCGCTAAATTTTTAGTAAGATTTTCCGTCTGAATTCAAATCAACAATTTACCTGCATTCAAAGAGGAACTCCACAATGTACATATTTGACAACTGCGAATGCGAGTGAGACTATGTTTATGATCAGGCACATTGACTGTTTTCTCTCCGTAGTGGTTCCGTATAAGTGGAGGTTCCCGTTTTATATTACCGTGTATACGTGCAGCTGTCGGCGTCTGACGCTGAGGTCGCCCCTTTACTGCCGTTGTTGCTGATAAATCTCCATGTTGCAGACAATTGCATATACACAGTTGACGAGTATATTTCAATAAAAGTAGACATTTATCGCTTAAAATTTATCTGTCTGCGAGATTCCAATATCTCACGACTTGTTTATGTATCTTCTTTCTTCGATTCCTAACATTTCCTTCAATTTAGTGATGCACATTTAAAAAGAAAAACACTTTTACAAAATACCGATGACAATATCGGTGAAAAGTCAAGCGTCCAGTTTTAATGGTGTCTCATTAATAGCACTGAAGTACCTTTATATAAACACCGAGATAATAACCTATAATAACGCAATGTTATTTATAGCAATCATTATAGGACAAACCGTTAAGGGCATATTAAACAACGAATTAAAGATGTGTATTTAGTAAGAAGTAAAAATATGTCTTGGCCTGTCATCGTGTAATACAGTATCACCCCCTGTCAAGACAGTCATTCTATCGAATACGATGAAGTCAGTTTGATGTACTGTATACATTTCAAACTAAACATTGACCATCATAATTAATAAGGGTTACTCACGGGTGAAAGGCCGTCTGTCTATCTGTCTATCTATCTATCTATCTATCTATCTATCTATCTATCTAATATCTATCTGTCTGTCTGTCTGTCTGTCTGTCTGTCTGTCTGTCTGTCTGTCTGTCTGTCTGTCTGTCTGTCTGTCTGTCTGTCAATTTAATTCCTGTGTGGGAAGTAGCTACGTGGAAAGACAGTATATGACATGTATAGTTTAAAGGGATGAGCCAATTTGTTGCTGGATAATGGCATCTAGCTTGCAACAGTTTTTGGCCGTGCTTACATATGATATACATACTGCTCTGAATAAATCGACTGCAAGGGGAGTGATGAACAACAGTGTTATTGGAGCACGTTGATTATTCATGATGACGGATAAGGATAATATTGAACATTTTTGAATATGACATAATTGATGATAAAATAATACTAAATACACTAGACAGTCATCGAAACTTTAAATCATCACGCTGTGCTACGACTGTATGTGTGGAACATAGTTTGAATACTCTTAGAAAGAATAAGTAGGGACAAATGACTGAAAATAAGCTAACCACTATTTTATTAATATACGAAAAATACAGAAGTATATACTCGATAAATGATACGAATAAAGACTTACTTCCGAATTTTGATATGCCAACTTTATACTAGAATTAGTTTTATTTGGGTCAAATTAGACTTTGTAACTAGGCTACACGTCGGGATGCCTTTGTGTCTGTCCTCAGTTGAATCTAATACTCAAAATCCCTCAATCGTGTAGCATAACAAATAAAGACGGCGCTCGACGATTGCAGAACTGTCCGGGACCTTCAAAATAAGAAATGATGTCAATAAAACATCACGTTTTTAGTAGGTTAATCTCCAAGACAAACGTCACACATCTTGAAGATTTTGTTAGTATTCAGTAACTAGACGTATGAACGTCTTAGTATTAAAGTTGAAGTGTTCCTACTAACTTGTGTTTTCAGTCTTAACGAGACACCTGCGTCTCCAAGTGCTGAGTTTGTGTATGGTGTAACGCTGCATGTAATAACGCTGGTTTAAGTGTCTTTGATTTCAACACGATGCTGGATGTCGTGATTGATGAGAAAAACGCACATCATAAAATCTACAAGCGTATTTATTAATACTATGAAATAATACCTCTATGTTGTTGAATGAAAACACAATTGCTAACCAGATTTAAACTTAATACCTTCCGTGATCCTTGAGGACAAACAGCAAGCCTTTCGATTGGTGCGAAATTCTGAGCTACCTACGGTATACACTAAACCTACATATTTTCGATACAAGACTAATTTTTAAGAATTACTAAGCCTGGTGCACTGTGTATGTATTTAAAGAGGCATTTTTGTCACTATTTATTTGCGCGATTTTTCCCCCCAACGAAATCCGTGAATATAAGCGTTTAGGGAAAATTTTCTGGTCTACATTATCCCTTATTTAATTAATTATACAAAAAATTAAAAACAACATCGATCAACCAGTGTAGTATCCACAAATAAACATTCAACAATACAATGCAATTTGTTATAATCAATGTACGTACGAAATTATGAACTTTGAAGCTTGCATTTGCATTCTTATGATATTGCCTAATGAACAAAACTGAATAATTATGCAAATGCTCATTGAGACAGAACAAGCGTCGTGTGATACGTGTGCTTTCTAGATCTTGTCACGGGTGTAGTTGCCGAACTCTAAGATTTGAAGCTTGCATTCTTAAGATATGGTTTCTTACCAAAAATCACAGAAGTCTGATAAAAAATCAGAAGTTGTAAACTAACAACTAAATTCAAAGGAGACACGTGATTTATTATGCAAGTATAAACTGTATAAATTTGAAGCTTGCATTCTTGGATTTTAACTTATTTCAAGCAACATTAATTATGCAATGACTTGTTAAATTATACACTATATCAACAATGCTTTTAATAAGACATGTGCGCTTTGTTATCATCGATATGTATGCATACCAAATTACATAAAATTTGAAGCTTGTATTCAGCCAACATATTCAAAATCATTATTAATGTAAATGACTCATTAATATTCATGGGATGTTTTTAAATAAACCCACTGTTAGTTATTAACAGGACATACGAAAGATGTGTATACAGTTTCATTAGAATTGATTACGCTGTTTTTGAACTTAGTCTATGGTGTCCACAGACGGATACATAAACACAATGCACACACACACACACACACACACACACACACACACACACACACACACACACGCACACACACACAGGTACAGCCTGCAATTATGTTTTGGAAGGTAGAAACACAACGAACTTTCAGTACATAATAAGATAATTTATACTCTCAACTACCATAAAATGTACACTCAGTCATGTAAAAACCATTACCGTACGTATACGAACAGATAAAACTAAGAATATGATCATAAAACATGCATCCTGAAAGCCAAGTAAAAAGCATTTTTGTAAGTATGTCAGATAAAATAATTGAAGCGTAAAAAATGTACTTAGAACGTCCAAGCATGCATGTCAGACTTCAGAAGCTATTCGAGCTGAACTGATAAAAACTGGCTCAGATTTATGACTGGATCAGGAAACCGTGAACAAATTGATGCAATAACAGTACATCTTCCAGGTTATAGCCATGACTGCGAAAAGTTATTCCGATACATAAATACTTGAATAGTTTGGTGCAATAATGGTATTTTATTCGTCATTGCGAATATCTTCAGCGATAACCCGTTTATTCTAGAGAGAGATCCCTGAACAATAATGTATAGTTGATACCCGGTTATGTTGAGCAAAGTTTCATCAAATGGTTTTAAAGTGTCTGATAATAATGATAGGTGGGTATAGAATCTCTCGCCCTTCTTTGGATAATATACACCGTAGAAAAGAAACGGGTAGTGTTTTGAGTCCCTATAACTTCTTTAAAGAGATTACCACTTGCCAAGTTATTGCACAATCGGCGATACAGTGATGTCATTGGGGATCAACCAAGCATCGTATATATAAATAGTTTACTACTTGCGTTAAAAGCACATAATTATGTAATTCTCAAATAGAAATCAAACTATAGCCACCACGATGGCGACAACAGCGTCAACCGTCAGCAGCACCAACCCACTCCCATCACTCCCACAAGTAAGAACAGACCGCCGCTCAGCAAGAAAATTGGCATGGCTCGCAGTATGTTACTAGTCCAGCGACAAGGATAGTTTCCTCATGCAGGGACTTCACAGTCAGTGTGTGATTACCGGGTCTGACATTCGGAATATGGTTGTAAAATGGAAGACGGTACAAACCATTTGACCTAACAGGTGATAGTGTTTTAGAATCATTATCCAGGTACATTTGAGCTTTACCACAAGTTGGACAGGTCAACGTTATCAAGGTCACGTTACACTTGACCTTATGTGCCGAGACTATTGGAACAGCAAACACCATGACATTTCTCGGGCTTCGTGTTGTCCAGGCTGATTTAGCATCACTTCGTGTGTCAGTGTTCTTAGGGACCTGCAAATTCCAACCGTTGTTAAAAAATGGCTTGAGATCCCCATCTTGTGCTTGACTGAGTGGTCTTTGTGACGACCAACAGTTCGCCTCCCAGTAGTTTCTTGCATCAGACCAAAGCGGTTCTGGTAGCCCCTCATCTATAAATTTCAATTTGTCAGTGTCGAATGTTTTATCCTTGAGCTGTTTGGCAATATGGATTATGGAATTAGATGTCATTTGTATGAGATACAAAGCCATTAATTCGTGCCCCAGTCTACCAGGATGGTTAAAATCATCACTGGGGCAGAAAAGAATTTCTCGATTTTCCAACTTCTCATTGCTGGCAATGTTGTTGAAACTAAACGAAGGTATATCATAGTGTCGACTCAAGGGGGTTATCTCTTTCTCTTCCGCATTGCCGTGGCCATCGATAAGCCACTGACCCAATATAAAATTTACATAGACTATTTGAGGCCTATTCGGTAGTTGTAATAGTTTTCTCAATAGTCGTTCTTGCCATATAGGAGCACCTTGGTCATTGATGGCAAATTCCATAAGAATCAAATCCATGCGTTCAAGTTCTAGATGAGTGGGGGCGCAGTAACAATAATACTGCGCATCACACCCTCCAATGGCGCCGTTGTAAATCTCCACCGAACCTGTTAGTAGTTTAGACATAATTTTGCCGAAATGATTTGCGTACATGTACTGGATACCGTCGATGCACGCTCCGGCCGATGCAGACGCTCCTAAAACACCGATTTTGAAAGGTCTACGTTGTAACATCGCCTCTGCTACCAACCGTTCTAACCTTGATCGCGAACCCTTATGTACCAACACTGTGTCCAAAATATTTCTGTCTATCCCAATACCATTCAGTCGTTCATTTGTACTCTCCAACACCAAACTGAGCTTGGCGATGATATTTAGGAATTCATCCAACGATTTGGTTTCGTTTAATCTTGTTGCATTTGCACCAACTCGTAACGACGTCAGCTTGCCATCATTGTTAGCGACGTCATCATGACGTTTGGAAATTTCAATCAAATCCTCAATAATGAACAAGATAATAAACGTAACGGTCACACACAGGAAAACACAACGTGGTCGCATGTTTCGTATCACCATATACATGATGTCAAAGACAATCATATTTTAAACAGCTTAAGTACTTCTGGTGTCAGCGATTCGGAACATTATCGTAATTATCCACTCACATAAATATCCGTGAATATCCTAGTCCAGCATGCGTGACGTTACAGTGGTGGTGTATGCCAGCATAGAAATGATGACATATATGTACAAAACAAGCGCTGAAACAAGCGAACAATCGAATGACTTATTAGCAGTGTTGCAATATAAAATCTACAATGGTGAATTTGTTGTACTATTGTGACCCACAGACAGCACTCGATGTCAGACTTTCAGTGAAAACTATTAATACATGCATACATAGATAATGAAGGTTCTCGAACGGGCACAAGCTGTTACATGTTGCTGTGTACGGCACTGTGGAACTAAAATCCATGACACATGATACACTTAGTACCTTAAATCCTCGTCAGAACATAATGTACACAAACATAAAATAACGCTGGACAATGTTGAAATAATCTAATAATCTTTACATGTCAATACTGATGTTATTATGTCCACACAGTTTTAGGGTATTGTGAAATTAGTACATGTATTGGTTTCATACTTTGACACACACACACAAATATATATTATGTAAATATAGACACGCATACAGACAAAATAGAACGTGCACGTGACAGATAAAAGCATAAATTACACTATACATACATACATACATACATACATACATACATACATACATACATACATACATACATACATACATACATGATACATACATACATACATACATACATACATACATACATACATACATACATACATACATACATACATACACACATACATGCATACATGCATACATACATACATACATACATACATACATACATACATACATACATACATATATACATACATACATACATACATACATAGCTAGTCAGAACTCTTGGAAAAGCTTTGATTCTGTCGATATTCTCGGTCATCATTGAAACCCTTTCTTGTTTTACGCAATAAGAAAGTTACGAAAAAGGCAAAATGGACCATTTTAGTTTACGTGACGTGCCATTTTGAGATATTAAAGACACTATCATCAATATTTCATTGTATGTTCTCTAAGATCACGAAAAAAATTACACATTCACATATACCAAAATTTAAATACCCTGCCATACGTGTTGTGCTGGTTTGTACTTTTGATTGCCTTTTATCAGAAAGATATGTACACAAAAACATTCTCCATTTTATTTGTGTATTTCCTTTTTTCCTTTTTAATCACTTCCGTGTGTCCCACTCGGATGTAGCAAATCAAAGACATGGGCGGGGCTGTATTTCGATGAACTTTAATTCATTTAACAAAGCAATCAGCTCATCTGTCACTTTTGTTCGACAGTTGTCATTGGGGTATCTATATGGAAAATGAAACTATGTGCGTGTGCATATATATATATATATATATATATATATATATATATATATATATATATATATATATATATATATATATGTGTGTGTGTGTGTGTGTGTGTGTGTGTGTGTATAATTCGCTCTACTAACTGTATTGAGCACTTTTATGTGGTTATATCAACACCCAGTCAATTATATATATATATATATATATATATATATATATATATATATATATATATATATATATATATATATATATACTGACAGGCAAGAATAAAACTAGTCATTGAATCAGATATGTTAAAAGGACATTTCGCACCTACTCTCCAGAGGGCGACATTCATTCAGTAGATGAATCGGGAGAAGCAGAAGATAAGTCACATAACTGTGACCTTGTATGTATTTACTGGACAGTCTTGAAAGAACAAATCGGTCATTTGTAAACTAAGTACAGCATAAACTTACCATTGATGAAATGTTGAGTAGCGTGGGTAATGAGTTGATAATCCTGAGTGGAGGTGCGTAAGAACTTACTTGTAAACATACATCTATTGCGTACAGCAAATATAGTAGGATCTGAGAGAGTTATAGATATGCAAATATGCATGCATTATTTCGTATACATATGCCCACTTTATCAATTCAGGATATTGGATATTTTGCTTTCAAGTGATTGGTTAGTATATATTGGTATAACTGCTAGACTAACTTGTGGTTATGTTAATTAAAAAGCACAGGGAAGTTCTAACATTGTTGCAGATTTACAACAAATATGTACATGTCCTACGTACAAGGACGCGGGGGGCGTACATGAAGGCAGTTTTCTGAAAGGAGGAATACCCGTCACTCCTTACAAACGATAACATGATATTCAACAGATTACTGTAAAAAAGGGACGTGTACAAGGTTATTGTTTCTGTAAATACATTCACATTGAATTGCATGTTGGCTAACTTAACAGATCCATGAGCATTTATTTGTCATCTTTCGAGATTCAAAAAAAATATTGATAGCTAAACTGAGTAAAAGTTGCTATAGGCATGCTATTCCAATTCTGATTAAGTGATATTAAACAATGTGATTTTTCATGAAAATTCATACATAGAGAGTAGCCTTATTAGCATATTTTAGCATAATGTATCAAAGTCAATGCAATTGCTGTGGGAGAGAATCGAATGAGCTTAAGATAGTAGTTTTCGCTGCAAGCTTACTCATCTTCGAATCCATACATGTACAATACCCCATAAAACACACTTGTTACATTGATGGCTTAGATTTGCAGCATTGAGCATTCATAATTTATTTAGGAGATGTTATAGCAGCTATACCCAAATTACTGAAACAACCATATTTTATATATTTAATGCATTTGGAAAGAGGAAATTAAGTCGAAGATATACCCTCGCAGTACAATCTTACTGATTGAAATATTCGTATTCCAGGCGAACGTTAAAACGATCTAAAGACAGAGATCACTGACTAAATCACATTGAGGTGTATATTTGTTATACTAGACCATCGATATCTTAGATTCTCGTGAAATTGCTCTCTGACATTTAGCATGAGTGTCAACCAGGACTGTGATTTCTTCGAGGAAAGAGTATGAGAGGAGAGGAGAGGAGAGGATAAAGGTTGGGAGGACTCGAGAAGGTAGATGTAAGGAGAATTGATGGTAATAGAGGAGGGGAGAAGAGCTGGGAAGAAAGATGGAAAAATGTGAGGGAAAAAGACAAAGAAGGGATGAAGGGAAATCTCAGACTGGCAGAGGAGGAGAAGGGATGCTCATGTAAGAGGACAAAGCTATTAAGGGATCGAAGGATAGTTGATAGGGGAGAGAATAGAAGTGGAAGGAAGGAAAGGATGCGAGAAGAAAGGAGGGGAGAGAAAATTCTAGGAACCGATAGGCTAAGAGCACGGGTAAAAATTGATCTGATGATGTAGAGGGATGAGAAGAAGAAAGTAGACAAAGGCGAAGGAAAGATGAGAGGAGAGAACGGCGGAAAGGGGGACGGGGAGGGAATAAAATGAGTAGATGTGAGAAGTGTAGGGGAGAAGAGAACAAGAGGAAGGGGAAAAGAGGATGATATTTTCTATGTATGAAGATCTCGAACTATTTTGTAAACATTCGGCTCTAACGAAATTGTAAAAAAATTATAAAATGTCGTGATCGTGATATTCTTTAATCACGACAGTGTTTCTTACTCTTTGTCGCATTGAATACATATTGGCAATATTTTCAACGTTGGCGTAAACCGTCTAGATGTCACCGAACCCCAGTTGGTATTAACACCATATTGAGATTATCCTAAGACCATTTCAAGTTTCCTGACTGTGTCTCTAAAGGACGGACATATGATATTAGACTTTGAAATATCGAATTTCTCGCCGTAAGTCTGATACAGCGTGGGAGGAAATCCTCACGTACGTCATATATACGATTAATTGTCGATATCGTAGGCTGAGATGCCCATGTATGGTTTGCATGAGTAGATCCGTCACCGTTGGCAATATTCGACTGGTCCGGAACAATATATAGATGAGTAGCATAATCAAGCAACGTGTGTAACAAAAAGAAGGTTATAGCTTTGCTACCTGTTACCGTGCTGATCGTGATATCACGACGAACATATATGATCCACTTAAATTTACATTTGTCGTACCTGATCCGTTAGTATCATTTAGTCTCGATAAAGTTGACTTGTGAGAGGAAGGATCTGATTGTTAAGGTAAGGAGGCCAGGTACAATTCATAATATCCATGCTTGTCGTTTTATCCACCAAATACTAACATTGTAACAACGACGGTTATTTCAGATCGTTATCTCAAATGATGCAAATGCTCTCCTCGTGATCATTTGTGGAAGTGTTCGTGTGGTTATAGAGAGAAAGGGGTGCCTTTGACGACTGTTAATGGGTGACAATTACGAACCATTCAGGTCACTAAAAATCTACAGGGTACTATCATAGCCTTTAATTATGTTCTTTGGTTTTGTCGAAATTTGATGTGACTGAATTTTTTACGGTCGACCTTTGTAAGTTCGGATCATTGCTTGTATTTGATACACAAACATGTGCACAGATAGACAACCAGTCAGTCAGGCAGGCAGACAGACAGACAGACAGATAGATAGACAGACTGAGCAGAAAGTACAGCAGTTATTTAAAATAGTTCTAATCAACTACGAAACAAATTTCGTTGAAGCTCAAGATAACGTTTTCTTGTCCACTTCGACCATTTACATGACATGCCTGTCTGCCTGCCTGTCTGCGTGCCTGTCTGCCTGCCTGTCTGTCTGCCTGCCTGTCTGTCTGTCTGTCTGTCTGTCTGTCTGTCTGTATAGTATATGGGGTTGGGGTGGTTGAGGGAGTAAACACAACGCCTGTTGAGTTGTATCATAGTATCAGCTGTGCAGTCTACATTCCTGGTACATTGCATTATATATGTGCATGACTGCTCCATTGGTTCGAAATTAATGACCCCTGTCTGACCTTCTCGATGTATTTACTGCAATATTAACGTTGCCATGGCCCCTAGAGCAACCTCGAGTGACTGAACTAGAACTGAGTTGCCCCCTGGCTATGTGCGGTTGGCATTATTGTTTTATTCGAAGAGAAGCAACCAAGGATAATTAATATCTGAAGTAACGGACATTGAACTTCAACCGTTATTTACACTACGTACACCAAGACACGTAGTCTGCTAATTAAAGTGGAACGCCATGCCACTCCAGGAAATAAGTATTTGACTTCTGGAGAGGTACACTGGATTAGATGAACATTGAATATTCGTGACTCTTAAATGATTATTTCCTTCAGATTAATTAGTCATGAATAAGCAAGAATTGTTCAACTAATAAATATTCATGTCCGCTAAAACCCACGAAGTAACTGTGTCCCATTAAAAAAACTGTGAAGAAGAGGTTCAATTTGGGGTTTCTTGGCAACCGAGATAAAGTTAAGTGATATGAAATCATGTAATGACTCTCCAACACCCATGGTTTGTGAAAATACATTTGTTTCCTGGAGTTACATTCCCTTTAAGAAAAAGTTCAACAAAATGTATTTCTGAACTGCATATAAGTGGTAGGTCATCGAACTTTGCACAAGCATTAACGTTTCACATACAGGTAAAACTCCCAATCATGAGCGTTTATGTTCTCACATTGCAAATACATTTCTATTGACTCTCAGGACCGCCAATGGATGAAAGAGGAGCAAGTTTCAACTCGGTATTTCTCGGTAATCACAAGTGCTGACTATAAGTGATATAAAATTATGAAATGACTCCTGTCACGAATAACTCTAAAATCAACATGACACACATATACTTCTTGTAGTTGGAAAAAGGGGAAAACAATTCTATCAATCAACACTGTTTACAGTAATCTAATCATACACAATCTCAAATTTTATTATTATTTTTTAAAATTTGGTTTGGCATAAAACTTCAAATTGTTTACCTCGGAACTGATTGAAAAGTGAATACCTATTATGAAGTATGGAGTGAAGTATCGAGAAAAGTCATTTGAAATTCAGAGCAACTCTAGTGAGTGCAATGAAGTGTATGTTTTCCGATGTGAGTATTAAGGATGGTTCGGTCTTCCCTTCATATCATCAAAGATACATGAGGTACTAATTATCGATATAAATCTGTGATTTCCAGAGAATATTGAGACAAAGTAATACGCATTTACCCTGCGGTTACACCTGCAGTTACCATGATGCAATCCATGGTTCAAAATTGAATGTTCCATTCGTATTAGAGACAAAAGTCAATTCACCGCATTTAAATATAGAGACTACGAGCAGCGCATTTCAAACATGATTTAGACTGCACCGACTGCACCGAGTACACTTTAGTACAGAGCATGTGGGTAAGAGACTGGTGGTTCTGACAAAGATTTATCTGCACTATATAGATAAATATCCATCGCAATCATTAGTATTTAGCGCATACTCAGCAAATGGTGTCATAGATTAGATTAGTTTTTTTTTGCCAACCTAATTACTTACCTAAGTAAGCATATTGTCGGATTTGTTATCCCCATCTGATTATACGGTGATAATGTAATTGATACTATAGTACGTGTATACACCAGGATATACATTATGTATAAATCCCCCTCTTTGTATCTACTCATTGGACCTACCTACCTGCCACACGTGCATGCATGCATGCCTCCCACCCTACATACATACATACATACACACACATACATACACACATACATACATACATACATACATACATACATACATACATACATACATGCATGCATGCATGCATGCATGCCTCCCACCCTACATACATATACATACATACATACATACATACATACATACATACATACATACATACATACATACATACATACACATACACCCCCACATACACACACACTCATTAATTAATTAATTAATTAATTAATTAATTCACGAAAACATGGTCTCATTCATTTTCCATAAATCATATGTGAACAATTATGGTCTACAAATATTAATGATTGTAAATTATGAATTTGGGTCTAGCGTTTGGTTGACTTCAACACAAACTTTCATGGTTGACTTCAACTCAAACTTACATGTAAGAAGAAGTAGCTCTATAATATTCAGACAAAAAGGTTTCAAAATATCATAAGTAATGTTGACGAGCATATCCTTGAAGATGAAAGTGACGTGGGTATATTCAAATAAGTTCAAACTATAGGTGCAAAGCATCAGTGATTTCATGTTAACAACTGCAATATACAATCATTTCATATCCGGAATGGAGAGCTTTGGTTTTCGATCCTGTCTAAATATCGACATCAAACTCTCTCAATTATCGATAGCATTGCCGCCAAGGTACAATGTAGCTTTGTACAATGGAAACCTATATAGAGCCTAAAAAGTAGGGCATGCAATCTAAATATAGGAATCCTATCAGAACGGATACTCTCAGTAATGAGTGTACGGTGTCAATAGTTTATCAGGCTATCTACTTGTTTCTATAGCGAGATGACACTATGTACGTGACTGGCTGACGACATTTACGGGTAAAGGTATAGGCTAATAATAGTAGTGCGGTGAATGAATATGTCCAAATTTTGGAAATTTATAACGCATGTAATCGGCAAATTTGTAAGGTTTCTTTTTTGCATTGTTAATTGCCTGCACATATATACCAAATATGGAATGAAAAGAGATCCGCCATAATTACAATTTAAAAATCAACATTTGCTAACGTTATTATTAGTAAACACAATGAAACTGTGCAGCAGCTGTTCACTTTAGTAGCTATTTTTTTTTCATTAAGTTTGTCAATTCTATCTTACGCCAAACTTTCTTGATATGGTTTAAATATGATAATTAGTTAAATTATATACCACATACCAACAAGAAAATATGGGATTTATGCCTTGACCCATCTACGTCACGACAACGCATGTCTATGTTATATTATATACGGTGTTCTTGAAAATTAAGTCAACGTCGAAATATCACTATTTTTCCTGATTTTCCATATCATATTTTCACAGGCTTCGGTGTAATTATATTATTCTTCCATGTTGTTCTTCATTCAACTGGAAAATACTTATGACCTAAGGGTCTTTGATTCGTTATGACAAGGTGCCTTAGGTCACTCGTGTATTTCATGGTTGAACGGAGAAAAACATCGGAGAATAATACTAGCCAGGCACTTCCTAGTGATTATAGTGCATATTTGATTTATATATGATGACTTATGTTTGGCGAACCAGGCCAAAACATACATTATTAGTAGGAAGAAAAAAAGCTGCTTAATACTGTCAGAAATATTAGAAAATACTGAATTATCGCACAATTTTCAGTGTTTTAGCAATATTAAATAAAACTGCACTGTTACAGGAATGCTTAGAAAACACACAATGGTGTCTCAGACAAACCATGGTATGTAAAACACTCTTAATGCCAAAGGCAAAGTTGGACAGCCAAGACCTGAGTACTTTTACTTCAAACCAGGGACGTGTAAATTAAACAAAACGTCCCTGTTCAAACGTACGACTATATCAACTACAGACGTTCTCCTTTTCTGTGATATGTACACCATGTATGATACATAGCTAACACAACTAATCATTGCACACCTTGATTACTATCTCACAAATAACATCGTAGCCTTCACCCATACACGACCTCCATATTCTAGTACTGCCTACACACGCATGCACACCCACAACTTGCTTGGTGCGATACTTATTAGTAAAATGAACAGAAACAACTAGAAAATAAACAGGGGTATCAATTTAATGAAGTGATGATAGTCGAGTGACAAGCTTGGAATTTACTTGTTACCAATTCGAGCTTCGCTACAACAATTTATTTCATTGTTAAAATCTATGAATCCCAATCAACTTGCACCCCCCCTCCCCCTCCTCCGCCTGTATAAATGGAGAATCTGGGATACAGTTTACTATTATCATTTTACAGCTCACCAGAGAGTTCAGGAATTATAAAGACCATATTGCAGTTATAGGTCCGTAGCAAGGAAATGTTAAGTTGTTGAAGTGCTTTGAGCTTTAGACCACCAAAAGAGTATATAATTTACATTGTTATTATCATAAATGTTCTTGGGGCTCTGCGCGCGACTCAATTTGGTGACTGGTACAGCAATGCTACAACTAATACGAGGAAGGGCGGTGACGTCATCTTCCAACCATGCCACATTGGATATATCCCTTGATGGTACGCTTTCGTTAGTTTGGTTCCTCTTTTAATACACTGTTTCTACGCACAGTGGCCGTAAGCAAATAACGACAATGATAATAAGTTACTAAACTGCACAAAAGCCATGTCTATATGGCGGTGAATAGCTTACATTCATATCTACCGCTATGGTATCAAATCGGTGGTACGTATCGTCAATTTACTTGTTTACGATTTGACCTATAATAGACTACAGTTGACTACGCATTCCTTGTAATCTAAGTTCTGTTTATGCCACACCTGGAGGAAACTTGTACCAGCAGCTTTAGACGTGATGACAACTGAAGGGGTTAATACCAAAAGGATATAACGCGTTCGCTACTTGTGCTTTTTCACTTTAAGACAATTGATGTCTTTAAAGTTTGGTTTCTGATTTACCAATGGTTTATTGCTTCTTCTCTGATCTCAGCGATATGTGTCCCAGATGAAGATAACATGGAAACTGCAACGTCATAATGGCCTATCACCAAAATAAATGCGTTTTCGGCATTTCTCTAAAAAAAAAATGCCATTTTCGCCATTATGTCCGTTTAGCACTACTCATAATCCCTCAAGTATCGAACAAAGTTTCATTTTATCAGCATAGCCTATACAATGCCATACCGACCTATCTCCTTCAACTTGTTCACAATGAAGTGTTTGATTAGTACTGTAGTCACGGTTCGTTGCTTCACCCGTGTGAACTGACATCGTGTGTTCACACTGTTTCTCATTTCACGATGGTCCATTAATGTTTAATCATTCTCCCCTGTCATTAAGTTGTCGGCAGTGTCATTATCTTGTAAATTGCCTCACCTTCAAATTCACTGTTATCTTTTTTTTTTAAATGATTAAGAATTATAATTTGTTGCTATAGTAATATCCTATCGATTGTCAACAATCAGATGAAATTCCTCAGCCACTTTCATCTAAATTGGATTGCTGTTGATACAGACTCAGATTCAAAAGAAAAAAATATGATTATTATCCGGTAGAAGACACACATGTACCATACAGATAAACCAGTAAAGTAGCGAAGAAGTACAGACACTATTAAAATCTATTATCCACTCACAGGCAAATATTCCAATGCAATTACATTGTAAAGTTGTCGGTGATAAATCAATTCGGATTAGATGCCATGAGGAGTAAGATCGAGATCTGAGATAGTACATGATATATCAGGTCTTCCTAGACACAATCATATAAGTAATAATATTATATATATATACAGGTACATGGTGTATCTCTCTCGGAACGATATCCTCCATGCTTTCACAAAGTGTGTAACCAGGGTTATAGAGTAGGCAGTTTGGAATCTGTAGTTGCAGAATTGAGTCCCGTCTCCGCTGTTTTTTTTTTCTGAATGGCTAAAGTCCGTGGGTAAGATTTGAACTACGACTGTACTGCCGTAGTCAACCCAGTTGTATAATTGGTAAGATAGAGATTGCAATGTGAATGTTTTAATCCGATGCTCTTATATAGGCTACAATGGACTGTATGCTCCCCAGGGAGTTGAGGAAGTATATAGATCCGTGCCAGGGGTAATTATTATTATTAGTTTATTTCAGCCAAAAAAATATCCATATACAGAATTAAATAAAAGCAGGGAAAAGAATAATATATACAATAGAGGAACTTAAAAAAATCCTCTTACACCAAACATTCCACAATGCACTCTGAGGCAAAATCATATTTGACTCAACAATTGAAACGATGGGACTACACGATAAATACAGTCTGTCTAAAAACCTGAGTCTTTTTCCTCAAACCTTTATCGAAAGTACGAATAGACAAACTGACAAACATTAAACTATCACTTTGTACACTTGAATAATTAACACCAGATAACGTTATTAAAAATCCTGAGAATAAGATTCCCGAGCAGTTTTAATATTAACCAAAAAGTTACTCCACAGATACTAACAATATCATAATGGCACATCACAGAAAACAAGTGACATTTAACGGAAAGGATCGAGATAGTCTTTCAGATCTGAGGTGATTAAAAGACCAAGAAATTTGTATATACTAACATAGCCAGCTAAATTTTCGTCCATTTAATTAAACAGAGACCTAGTGGAGTGGCCTTGCATTTGCTTGAATTAACATACACACGGTTTTTTTCTCTCTCATTGAAGAATATTGTACACATATTGCCATATTGGCCACAAGTATCAACTCGCACTTGTTGACCATATGCACCTGTTGAAAAAATAATCAAATCACAACAAATTCTTGGAAGCGATACAAGTATGACAAATCCTTAATTATAAAGGGCTTATTGACACCCCTCGCCAATAACTTGGGAAAGAGAATACTAGTATCGTGGCAGACAAAGTCAAATGCACGCTTTCGAAGCATCTACGAACGTTAAAGTTGCGACACTTATATAGTAACTCAAAATCTCCTGAAGCACACCAAGGTCTTTAGGCATTGGGACCAAAACAGTTGTCATTGACTGTTTAGGTACAAAACCATGTATTAAAATAGCAGTGAAACACATGGATAACAACAAAGAAACTCTAGACGGGGCATTCTTAAGATGTTTAGGCGTAATCCCATCAATACTAGAAGATGCACCTGTTTTAATAAGTCTTCACATATTTCATCTTGGCTCACACGCATGTCATCGCAGAATTGATTGTTTGGGATAACAGGTGTAAAGTCTTTGCCAGTTTTAGTCAAAATAGCCTCATATTGTTCTCTCCACATATTGTCAACATTTGAATCATCGGAGCACCCAACCACAGATGAAGGCGCTGGTGCTATATTTTTTACTTTTAGAAGCCTGCTTCCAGTAAGACTTCGGGTCATTATTTAGACTTATAGTTTGTGCTAGAGCATTTGCGTTTAGCTGATTTTCTGCCTGTCTACAGTGAGCAAACTGCCTTTTAAATTGCGCTAGAGATTTCCTCATCAATTCAAAGAACGGGCCGTATTTATGAGACCCATTTTCTCTCCAGATCAGGAAGTCTGTGGGAGCCTTCTCATGGTGATCCTTAACTAGTGTAATCCAACCCGGTATGGTGGTGTGTTTGTTGGAATTAGCGGAAGGTGGAACAGTCTTCTCTGCGGCAATCTTTAATGCAGATGCAGTGTCATTATAGAAACTGTTAATTTTTTCACTATGAATGTAACAGTTTGTGTCAGTACAAGTAAGTGAGTAAGTGCTTTGTTGGTAATATTCACCCTGGATAAAAGTTTGTCGAATAACGATGTATAGTTATTTAATAGGTGTTGAACTGTGGCTTTATTCCAGCAATGTTTAAAGATCGCATTTTGTTGAACCGAACTCAGCTTTGGTAGCAGATTTGTCTGAATTGAAATTATAACAGGAAAATGGTCAGATGAAATAGTGTCATACTTCACATTAATGGATTCAATAATCTTGTTAGTAGCTGTTGTACAGATAATATGATCAGCCAACTCTTAATAAAACAAGAGTTACTCAGATATGTTTAAGTGCTGGTTGGAAGACGATCAATGTCTGCAAGAAAAAAATTATCGTCCCTAATAAAGTTCTCTAATAATCCATATTCGTATTGGCCCTCCGTGGATCTGCATTAAAATCTCCGGTGATAAGGCAGCAACGTGTGTCTAGGTCACTGATAAGGTTCTGCAATAAGCCCAGTATAGGCTGGTATTCATCACTATCCGAGTTTGCAGTTGGTAGATATACATTTATAATCAGGCTTACCATTCAGCTTCCTACCTACACCGACAGATACGGCTTTCGTCTTGTATTAGAATAGGTGTAACACATTTAGATTTGTACGCCAAAGAATATTAACACCTCCAAAAGGCATGCATGTCGGTGAGAACACCCACTGAGGTAAACTCTTTGTGTAATCTCAGACCACTATATGGTGGTCTGAGGTGTAATCATAGTCCTTTCGTGTAGGGGTATTTGGTGTAATGTTGTAAGAACCGTCTTTTAGCATAGACCCTACACGTAGGGTCTATGCTTTAGTTTTAGCCAGTGCTCTAGAATAAATAAAATGTCACAGTATCCACGCAAATCCTTTACATCACACACAGAGGATTTTAGGCCCCTTACATTGTAGCTTGCAATATTAATACAGTTCATAATTATTTAATAGTACTAGTAGCAACAGGTGTCATCCTCCTTTTAGCCATTAGCTCAGATTTCGAAAGCTAGTACGGCTTTACAAGTAACCCTTCTGGCCATATTTTTAGACGGAGAATGTTGTTAATGTGGTTTTCATCCACATCAAAGATGAGTATGTATCAAAGAGTGTTTTTAGTGTGTACCTATCCCGAAATGTACCAGGACCACACACCTCATTAATAAAGCTCTTAATTTGATCAACTGAAGTATCTGGCATAAGTCGACTGATAAAAACACTTCTCAGCTTATTAGGTTGTTTTTCAGCCACCGTGAAATGGTGAGTAGAGTTTCCCTAACCTTGAACGATTTACCTAGGTTTTCGGGCACGATCTGATTGTATTATTACTTGTGATTTGTGCCTATTCTTCTTGACCGCAACTGACCATGTGTCGTTGTCCGTTGACTTCGACGTGTTGTTATCGCTACGTTTTTCACGGTCAAAATCGTTTGGAAGAGCTAAGGTATTCTCCCTTGAAGCTTGTTTGAACTACTTCCCGATCGCGATGGAATCTTTTACATGTATCCCATTCCAGAACGACCATGACTTGTTTCCATAGCAGCTTCATTTGCTTCAAGTTTGGCACTTTTCTGTTTCAGTGTCTGACGCATATCTCTAACCATCTTCTTAAGAAGTCCCACATAGCCAACATAGTCAATATGGGGGAAGACGATGGAGTTGCTGAGCAACAAACCTCTTCTGAGTTGATACTGGCAGGTTGGCGATACACGTGGTGGGCCACGGTCAAAAGCAATCTTAAAAAAAGGCACTTTTAGCTTCATCTGATTTAGTGACTTTCTCCATTGCAGCATGCGTCATGCCCGAGCTCAGTTTATTCAATAATAATATGAAGCACGCCAGTTCACAATTAACAAAGTTATCTTTTGTGGTTGGCATATCCATTGGTTGAATGGCCACTAAGACAGTTGTTGGTAGTAGTAGTAGTAGTAGTAGTAGTAGTAGTAGTAGTAGTAGTATAACCAAACCGCTTTTTATTATATTTTAGACAAAGATGCAAATCTCCTTGACATACTGTTACCCGTGGCGAGAGAGTTTCACAGTCCTGGCAACGTATACGTAGTCGTAGGCACATCTCATAAGTTGCTACGTAACTCGAACTGACCTTTACATTAATACTAGCCTTCAACGATAATGTCGACGATGTCAAGGCGATTCAAAACCAGGTATTATCAGCGACAGAAATATCTTCCTGAGTGTTCACTATCAATAGTTCAGTAGCCGTGAAAAGAACCTCGGAGCATTCACAAACACCTTGTTGAACACTGTTAGTGAGTAGACATCGAATTGACTCAAAATTTGACAAAATATTTGACAAACAATTCAGGAGACTTTGACTTATGGATGAACCATGGGCAATATGCTAAATATCCTTATAATTGCACAACGCTTTGAACACAGATTGGGAAAGCACTATGCAAAATACCAAACATTATTACTATCACTCTTCTTCCGTTTGAAGAATAAGGTTTTATAACTCATATAAATAGATCGCGGACAATAAATGCTGCACAGACTGTCATCACTAACACCAGCATTTGCAAAGTGACACAACAGACGTGTAACTAGTAATCTTGTTTTAGATTTTACAATTAAGATGTGTTACATAGCAAATATAGCAAACCCATATTTTGTCAAGAAAACGATACTCTCAAAATGTTTGTACATCCGATGTTGTAGCACAAGTAACGCACATGCTCTCTCTCTCTCTCTCTCTCTGTCTGTCTCACTGTCTCTGTCTGTCTGTCTGTCTGTCTGTCTGTCTCTGTCTCTCTGTCTCTCTCTCTCTCTCTCTCTCTCTCTCTCTCTCAACAATATTATGTCGATTAGGGTGGAACGACTCATGTACGAGGCATCTTACCGACTACTGTACAGACACCGTTCGTGCTCGTAGTTGGGCTCGATGCTCTGGATGGACAAGTTCGTGACCAATCAATAAATTCACACTTTGGAATCATGCGATCGAAGAATTTGAATAAACTCAGTATTCTGCAAAAGTTACTCTCAATGAAAAAACGTAGTGTATATCGAATAAAGCCTAGTATGTCAGACCAAATCAAGAAAAAAAACGAAGAAACAAGAACCGACAATTTGTGAGATGAAATCTATAAGGTTTCCTGACATGCACGTCAAACATTTCTTGTCGATTTGGGTCAATTTGTAAACCGGCAATTTAAAAAAAAAAATGTGTCTCTGCAAAGACTAATAATGTTTCATATCTGATAAATCAAAGCTATAGTAGTTGCCAATTTTGACATGATGTGTATTAATACTGTTTACATCGTCTGCTGGCTTACTCCTTTTGTTGCCGGCCTCTTTTACGGCATCGTCAAAAAACGTGCTCGATGCGTTAGCAGAAGTATGTGCTCTAGCTGCGAGAATGAAAGTTTCGGGTGATTTTTTTAAACAAACATCTAATGGAGAGACCGTAGTTGTTGCGGCTAGAGTTACTTTAGATCTGATGACATGTTTAACTGGTGTCTAATACATGCAAAACACAACATCAGGTCAGAGAGACTAACCCAACAAGAAGATTGAAATTTAATCATTTCTTGAAGTTTCATGTTACTCGTATAGACTGTAGTAATATTTGAAAATATGTGCGTGTGATGCACAGTCAGTAAAGACTAGTATGAGAGAATTATATTGTGCTGTAGACGGATAGTGGGAAGGTCATTGAGGAGAGATCAGAAAGACTGAATTAAATTCAACCAAAACTGAAACTTATCCGATCAATACTTTCACAACATTCGCGATAACATAAAGAGCCTCATTATCATTGTCGTCATCGTCACCATCATCATCATCACTACAACCACTACAACCACCACCACCACCACCACCACCAGCAACAACAACAACAACAACAACAACAACAACACTACCACCATCATTATCATCATCATCATCATCATCATCATCATCATCATCATCATCATCATCATCATCATCATCACCACCACCACCACCACCATCATCATCATCATCATCATCATCATCGTCGTCGTCGTCGTTACATCAACCAAAACACCAGGACATTGACGACTGATCGAATACGCAGCAGTATTATGACTATTGATTAGATTAAAAAAAAGAAAATTGAAAACGTCTAACATATATAATTTTTCATATGGCCTAATGGAATAGTAAAACCCCTCCTGGCTGCTGCGCTGCATATAACGGTGTTCACTGAAGATTGTAAGAAATGAGGTGTAACGATAGAAAAATGACATCAATATATAATCAAATATAGTGATAGTATTTTAATGCACATGGGCTTTACTCAGTTTTTTTCGCCTCTAGAAATCGTATAACAAGTCAACTGATACTATTTGGTATGAACTCTAAGACCGGAAGGTGCGACTTTCAAGTAACGGGGTGTCACTTATATCTCCAATGAGATTGACTATTTGTTGGCTCATCCATCGTCTGCTTACTTCAACATAATTAAAATGTAAAGAAATGACGCCTAGGCCCATGTTTAGTAAACGTTCAAGCGTGTATGGTATGCACGTAATTTACCAGCGCCGCCCACACTATATTGCAGTTCACCACTGAATCACACTCATCATCGCCCACCAGCAAGAAGTGGTATCTACCGCTTTGTGTTACCGCTTGTACAAACGTTCAGAGCGATGAACAAATCTGTTTGAGCAAAGTTCAAAGTAATATGTTTTGAGCTTGCTCGGTTGGTTATATATAAACAACTGTGCAACCGACCGTCGCTGGCATTAAACGCCTCGGTGTTCTTTCGTCAAATAGGTCCAGTGGTAGGAACGGGGTAGTGGCGAGGCCTTCTATCAACGTAAAGCCGTGTTTTGCAGCCACCATGGTAAGTAAAATAATACATTCTCGCCATATGATATTACGAGACATTGTTTTCATTTTGTAATCATATTACCATCGGGACGGGGTTTCCTCACCCCGTTTCCGCGTATCTTGTTTTGTGACAGATTTTTTATATACCGAGCGAGGAGATCTTCTTCAACATGAACGAATTGTAATTTTCATGTCGGCAAAAAAAATGTTAAGAAGCGTGTAAAGCGACATGAGCAACACCAATTTTACAAGACATACTTTTGGTGGTGTTTATGTAATCGTATATTCAACCCCGGTCTTTGAAATGTTCTCTGTCAGTGTCGTGTTTGAGTTCTGTATTTCACAGTGTCTGCATTATAGGTTGATGTGACAAGGTTTACGATGGGGTTAATGAACTAAACTATCGTGACTAACCACTCACCTGGATCCAAATACGTCATTAAGATAACCTTACAGGTATTTGTTGATAGGGGAATATCGTACTATCTACGCCCCATTTTTTTCGGGCGACAAGGGGGTGTCTCATATATGTCCTTCTTTCTGGTAATAACAAGTTTCATATTACTAAATTTAATGGATATTATTTGGTTTACAATCCATGCCCACGTGTATCCTGCTATATAGATCATAGTTTAATTCCCGCGCAAAATAAAGTATGGGATATTAATATTCAACTAGCTTTAATCGGATCGTCCTGGCAACGGTGGACATGTAGCTAATGCTGTTGTCATTAATGATAATAAGCTTCACATGAGGGGGTGCGGATGGGGTGGGGTGGGGTATGAGCGATCTCGAATCAGGATTTTCAGTGATTGTCACAATGTGCTCTCAGCACTGCAGTGTGTCCGACAAAATTGACAGACATCAGCGAGAAAGGTCACATGACAGAAGAGCACTGATTGTCAGGTCACCAAATGTCACAAGCTGCTGCCTTACAGCACCACAGTAACAAGTATAAACAGCAAAAGACTGTTTACACCGTAACGTACAGGATAGAATATATCACATTTGAATCCACTTGGCGTAAGCGTTAGCTGGCTACTCTCACACGCGGCATGACGTGAAAGATGTCTTTAGCGATTTTCACACAGAAGAAATTTGCTATTATATATTGCATTAAGATATATATATATATATATATATATATATATATATATATATATATATATATATATATATATATATATATATATATTCGATTGTCTTCTAAACCACGAATAGCGTCTAGGCTATTATTTCTACGAGTACCGTGTGATCGAATGTT
The DNA here is from genome assembly GCF_964340395.1 of Glandiceps talaboti. Classification (NCBI taxonomy): domain Eukaryota; kingdom Metazoa; phylum Hemichordata; class Enteropneusta; family Spengelidae; genus Glandiceps; species Glandiceps talaboti. Next base: position 20,903,258 of record NC_135551.1, on the reverse strand, counting down.
ATACTTACACTCCATAATTTGTCATTAGTAACCATATATGCCTCGTTTTTATAAAAATGTCAAAACATATCAAATTTCACGATACGAAATATGACAGCCGTGTCAACTAATCAGACTACACAAAGAAGCTAACATCTTCCTTCGCCAAAGGATCGTGTATCCATACGGTAGATTTAATACTGTACATGTGTTGACTGTGGGCCATGGTTCAACATACTATTTAGATAAGGTGGTATATATTTTTTAGTTTAAAATTATACATAAATTCACATGACACAACAACAAATAAGCACTAATTCAAAGTATCTACGTATTATTGTAAACCAAGCTGGGTCAAACGCCAAGTTTATGATGTAAAACTAAATGAAACGCAGCGTGTAGATATTTGCTTTGGTTATGAAGATCATATGTGGATGTTGAATATTACCATAACGACGGAAAAAAGTCGTGTGGATATCTAAATTGGATTTTACTCAATATTTGTAAAACAGCTGTTAATGCATATCGTGCAAAAGTATGAAAACACGTTCGAACTCAAATTGACATGTAAAACACCTTTGAAACGAAATAAAAAATCAAAACAAAAATTCATTGTATCAACCGTTTCATTACCAGCTCAGACCACTAAAGTGTTCTGAACTATCAGATTCCACGTGAAAAAATATGGTATAATATTTCTATTTCTTTTCATAGTATATCTTATTGAGATTCACAAATCATATTACTAAGCCTAGATGATAATTGAGACGGATAAATTTTATATATAGGAAGATTATAGATGTTTTTTGAAATTCCAAAGGTTTTCCATATCTATCTTGGTTGATTCACGTTAAATGGTAGACGTTCACTGATTGCCAGTTCCTATCTATGCGACAACTACTAGTAAGTCCCTGGCTTGGTCAATGATTGATTTAATATGGTGGCTATCCGCTATCCCAAGCATACAGATTTTGATAATCGGGGGATTCACTCTTATATAATATATATTATTGTCCAATATTTTACTACATTCAGCAGGAAAATACTCGCGTGGCCCTAAGGGTTTGTCACTACTTGCTTAGCGGACTCGTCGTTTCTAGTCTAGCGTCTATAGTAGTGACACCCCCATCCGGTCACCCGTGTTGTCCTTGGCTGAACGGAGAAATATATTGGGGAATAATATCTTTGTAATATATAGGACAACAACGAGTACGTGAGTCATAGGATGAGTAGTGGTCGGCTATTAGGCTGCGGCATCGACTCGGATTATCTAAGACTGTTGGTAAATGGTGAAGAAAAAGAACAACATATGTCATTGCCCTTGTTTAGTTCGTGTCCTTGACTAAATGAGCAAATCACAGGTCGAGTGTCATGTGACCATAGGTCGTTATCGGTATGGAGACTATGTTGATACACATGATACAGGGCTTATTTTTCTGCAATTCATTAAAAAGCTGTCACAGGGTCGACAGGTTCCTTGTCTGCAGCATGCCATTGTTCAAACCTCGCTCATGTCAGACAAGTAAATATTTACATGATGTGATCAGAGAACTACCGGGCCTCCCCGGTAGACCCCCCCCCCCCCACATCCCATGTTCCTCCCCAAACAGAAACAAGTATGCCGGGTCGTGCAAGTATTGACATAGCGATGAAGCATGAATATCACAGTTTGTGCTGTACTGATTATGGTAGGAGTTCATAAAGCAAATCAATATCGTATATGTTTTGTGCTATATGTCTTACATTGAATGCTATTTTTCTTCCTAAGTTTGCTACTTGTCAAGAAATTTTTTTTTTTTTGGTCGACGTAAACAAAAATGTTCTCTTTAGTGTATATAGAATGGTTATTTCTAACATACCGGTTCAAGTATTGGGAATTGTTTTCGAAAAACACATTTTTGTCACAGGATTTACGCGGTAAAATCGTACGTGACGTTTACCTGTTATGATGTTGTAAAGTGTGATTTTGATTGACATTTTTCATGTAAACTATAGAGGGTGAAGGTTGATGTGGCCCGGTATTGTTATACCTCCCCACAGGGGGTGCTATTACAATGGGCTCAATCCGTCCGTTCGTACGTTTGTGCGTGCGTGCGTGCGTCACGCGTTTATCTATAATACATCATTTCACAATATTCTATTCCATTCACACCTGGCACAAAGGTAACATATCATATGGTACATGTGCACTCCCTTTGTTTTGCGATATATGCAAATGACGACCATATTTGTATTTAAAAATCAATATTTGCTGCATAACTAAAATAACTAATACCACAGGGAAAAGCGACCTTGAAATTAACTTATTGATTGATCGATCTATTAATTGATTGATTGATTATTTGGTTGAATGGTTGATTGAATGAAATATTAATTTTTGTGGTGAAAAAAAACTTATTTCTTCCTTTCCTAGCTAATTTTCTCTCTGTATATACAGATGAAAGAGAGAACAGTAGCCAGGAAAAGAAGAAAACAAGTTTTATATCATCGCAAAAATCAATCATTCAATCGATCAATCAATTAATCAATCAATCAATAAAGCGATCGAGCGAACAATCAGTTACACGCTCGCTTATCCCTGTGGTAATACATAAAGGCTCCATTTAAAGTGTGTCTATCCCGGATATTATCAGATGCAGGCTTTCATTTCAGATATTGACCTTTGACCTTGACCCTCAGGACTAAGTATCAAAATCAAGCCAATTCCTGCCTATCACAGATACATTGTAGATATACTGTAGTTCTTTTAAATCAAGTAAACTGTTGGAAAAAAGTATACACAAACATTATTTTTACTGAATGGCAGCCATATTTTTAGTACAAAACCACAACATTTGTCATTTCTGCATAACCCAAAAACTTCAATACATAGACTCTATTCAAGTGTCTAATCCCATGTAATCACATGCAAGCTTTCTTGTATGAGTGACCGTTGACCTTTACCTCCACCTATAGGATAGACCATCAAAATTAAGCTATTACTTACTTATTGCCAACCCATTGTAGCAGTTATATGTGGCTAATGTCTTTTACATCATGTCTATAGATAATGCAGAACCAGATAAACAGATACACAAGTCATCATAATTTTTATATTCAATGGCAGCCATATTTCTAGTGAACAATCATGATTTACCACATAACTCAAAACCGTTAATACATATTAGCTAGAGACTATATTTAAGTGTCAAACTTTCTCTTTAGACATTGACCTTTGGCCTTGTCAGGTTCAATTATCGAAATTCAGTAATTTCCTGCATTATCAGACACTTTGAAGTATTTATTTGTTACCACCAATTTCTTTCAAATCATGTCTCCATTCGTAACAAAAAAGTGAAATATGTGAGGGAGCCCGTGTCTCTACGAAGACTTGTTTGTGTAGGCCTCGTCTTCTCTTTATTTCATTTACTTCGTGTCTCCCTTTAGACTGTTGGGTAACAAGTTAGTCAACACAATAGTTGTTAGAGCACAGTATAGGTTTGTACTTATATAACAATGTTTTATAAATGACTTAGAATGTATTTATGATATCGGAGTCTTCGCTCAAAAACTACCCGCAGTATACACAATATATTGCAAGGCTGTTATTTTCTGAGGAACACATGAATATGTTAATTCTATTTGCTGTTCCAAACTACAGCCTTTGGCTACATAAAAACGTTATTATTATATGCTGATGATGAAAACCTGAGCTGCGGGGAAGAATCTCGACGTAATCAGTGACCACGAGTACTGCATCAGACCGCAGATAATTCGCGGATTAAATCACATATATAATCTCGATTTCAATGGCTTATTTATCAGCTCAATTTAATCCAGATATTATTAATGAACTCCCGCCTTTGTAGGTAAGACATAAATTTACAATAAAAGTGACATAGCATATTCGTGTTATACTATATCTTGTTAAATGAAGCCGCCGGTGCACTCGATGCCTTAGGGTTGAGCGATATACCTCAGCAATATCAATACAAAGCATCGACGCAAACCACCTTGTAGAATAAGCTGAGACAGAACAATCACTCAACTTTCTACACGCAGATGAACTTTTAGAAAAGACCCCAAATAGTTCACGTTGTTTTTTGACTACTCATTTTTATATTACTTGTTCAATGCGGCTGTAAACATTCCTAGCGTATGCATCTAATGCTTAACTTAATACTAGTTCCGCAGCTAATGCGTCTTCGGTTCGTGACCTTGGAAGGAACTTTATTTATGTCTCAATATCTTATTGCACTAAATGTCGTCTGCTTCTGTACACTTTCACTGGAAATGAGTCCACCGGCACAAACTAGAATGCCAGATTTAACAATATGCACATGAACGTTCTAATAATACATGTACATGGAGATTTGAATGCATAACAATGTTCCCTTCTTTGATATAATACTTCGTGGCCATTTTTTAAAAAAAAGGCAGACGTCTCTCATGCGATATTATGATATAAATAATGTATATGTAACATACACAAAAGAATCTATCTCTCGCCGTCAGTCCCGTACTTTGCATTCTCGTGATTCTACGGACGCCAACGGTGTCAAACATAACAGATGCAGACAATGTCGGATTATGTCTTTTTATATAATTACTGTCTGGTAAGGATTATGTATGATATATATCTGCTGCACACAGCTGTGTCCCTTCTATGTGTAATTCATTCGTATATCCAACATTGCCGCTAAAACTTCACCGTGTTCTTAGTCACAGACGGAATCTGATATGAGACTGAGAGAGAGACAGAGACAGTACAGAGGCAGAGACAGACATAGAGACAGACAGAGGTATACACACTTTTACGTATCAATCGCAGGTACCAAAGGAACTTTGCATAGCAAAAACCATTCATACGTTTGTATGCATGTGAAATTTACGACACCTCTACCTGTTTATTTTATCCAATTTCTGTATTCACCCCCTTGTAAATACTGAAGGCTCCCTAAAGTCCACCTTTCCAGTTCTACTGTACAATTAGTCTATCAGCTAGCCCTCGGATGTTCTTCCGATAAAATACGACACACCGCCGAACAACGCAATCGAGGATGGAACATCCGTTCGGGCAGGCCCTCACATGCGAACTTCGTTCGCTTATAGTTATAGCATCGAAAGAAAGCCCAAACGTCTAGCAGCAAGACTACTGTACAATAAGCTAGAGGGACGAGTGTGAAGCTAGCTACCAGTATTGTAATGAGCAGGTGTTTGTTTACGAAGCGTTGGTACTGCTAAGTTCAGACGATAACACTTCTAGGTGATTACTATAGATCCTAAACACATACAATCAGTTTTGTTATGTTAACAGTTAACCCACATATTGAAAGAGGTCAGCGGTCAACAGACTGAGTATGAGTGGTGTTGATGTATTGTTTAATAGATGTATAAAGGAGATCCATCCAGTCTTTTATTTGTCACTTTACTGTACTTACCAGTAAAGAAGTCAGGAAACGAAGAGAGAGGGGGAGAGAGAGAGAGAGAGAGAGAGAGAGAGAGAGAGAGAGAGAGAGAGAGAGAGAGAGAGAGAGAGAGAGAGAGAGAGAGAGAGAGAGAGAGAGAGAGAGAGAGAGAGAGAGAGAGAGAGGCAAGAATGGTATATTGAGGTAGGGTGAGACGGGGTTTGGGTGGGGAGAATGACAGACAAAAACGTTGACAAAGAAAGAGAGGTAGATATCATAATAAGAACAGACATAGAGACGAGGATAGAATTGCAGGCGTGCCATAAACGACGCCGATACTGCTCTAAGTTATAATACATTACAGAGTGCACTATCACACAGCTAAAGCGTAAACAAAGTGATAAAGTGATGGAGCTTGATGTTTGTATTACATAATATATATATTAAAGGAGATTCAATTGTATGTTGGTTATGATAAAATATTGTATTTCTACTGATATATGCTTAGCATACTTTGTAAAAAAAAAACATACGGGGACGTCGACATGAGATCAAAGTATGTGTTGCCAAAGCCTTGTCGGATCAGATATGTTGATTACTGAGACATTCAGAGACACCAGACATGATAAGACACTTGACTATCTTACAAAATCTCTCCTTTGTTAACTATCAAACAGTTTTGAATCTACTTTAGCTACACTTATCATTGGAAACAAAAGAATCAGATACGTATTTCCATAACAACGGTGAGGTATTGTGAACATTCTAAGCTATGTTTTGAAGTCAAAATATGGTACTATCAGATATTTAAGTTCACAATAGACGACTAAATAGAGTTTCAAAAAATGCGACTGATGTCGTTAATCGGAACAGATCCTTGTCTACATTCTGACATTAAATATGTGTGTTGGTTGTCAGAGAGGAAAGCACTGTTTGGTTCTGATAGGAATTGATCTGATGAAATATTAGCCTCTCATCAAAACGGAAATTGTTTATTCTAATCTGATAAAAAAAATGAAACAATTTAGTATAAAATTGAACGAGACGAACATTACTGTTTGGTTGTATTCTCTACAATAGTCTAGAGTTCCTGTACGGTATTCGTTATGATTTGAATCTCCCCTCAGAGACCACGTTGGCATCCAGACTATCTCTACAAGTGAATTGAGTTGAATCATTACACTTTGGCGATGGTGAGGCTTTTGTGAATATTTTTTGAGAAAACGTGTATCTGCGAAAATTTATTTTAAAAAATCAAAATGTAAGCTGTAAGTGTCTTTCGATTTTCGTCTGTAACTTAGGGATATTCATGGAGACTCTATAGAAGTACCGATAAACACTTCTGTTCAAATTAGTACAAATAGTGGATTTGTGTCTATTTCTCTATATATTTACTGGACTAACGTGTACTCTGTTAACACCTTTACAACCATGCCAACATTAATTATTTATTATTCCATTAATTATTAATTTCTCCACAAATTTACGATCAATTCGTTGAAGAATAAGAATAATTCAAAAATTCTTGTCCAGGCTAGATTTGATGAAAAAGTGAATCAAACGCGGTATTCGCAAAGCTCAAGTTAAGCTTGTGCCATGAGGTATGTATTTGTGTGTAGAGGGTGGGTAGATGGGTGGGTGGATGGGGAGAGCTCAGTAATGATTTTTATCATGCATATATTTGATGTGTACTACCCTTACAGTTATTAACGTACACGATACAGTTTTAATCTCCTCGCAATTCCACTTTCGTTAGATACGAAAAACTTACTCGTAATGTAGTACATCCTGAGCAGTACTGCATCACTAGTGGGTGAACGCATTTTTGTGCAGATGTATATACACTATATCGTATAATGAATAAAAATGAGTATTGGGTCCGCCCCCTAAAAAAGCGCCCTCGACGTTGATTACGATTTCAACCTGTTACTACCAGTGTATTACTTATGAATACGATCACGATGCCTAATTCATGGCATCAACAGTTTTCAGTGAATATTTTGTGGTTGTCTGATCGACAAATGATACAACAGCTACAACTAGTACAATTTTAACATTGTGACATATTCAAAACCAAGCTTTTGCTCAAGATTTAAATTTAAACGTGCCACTATACTACTTACTGATAATAATAATATTGACTACTATATTAACATGTGCAATGTCTTCGTTTTTCTCTTTTTTTGGTATAAGTAATTGATTATTTTTAATGAATATGTTTTTGATTACGTGATAAAAAAAAGGTACCAGTTGCAGCTATTGCCTGCTGTTTAAGAGGAAATTCCACAAAGAGTTGAAACTCTCTACGATAATAATAGTTTTGACTGGGGAATGTTTTGTGTCATAAACAGTACACATTGTCGCTTAATGCTGAAAATAATGAAAAGTAATTTTGGTGTAATGATGACAAATACATTCAAATTAAGTAAAAATATTGTTGCATTTAATTTTGTTTCAGTCACGGCTTATGTTGGCAAATTCATCGGAATTAAGTAAAAGTATTGGTGTATTTAATTTCGTTTCAGTCAAGGCTTAAGTGCCCATAAACGGTGCAGATAAGCCACGTAAGTTTGCAGTAAATGGCACCAAACGTCACACAGCAAGTCGATGTATATTTGTCGTAATTTAGTCGTAAATAAACAAATAAGGATACCTTTACTCTACACTTAAGTCAACTTATTTCGCTTTTTTCATGCTGCGAGTGAATTTTGCAAATGATTCATGAAAATGTGTGGCTAATTATCAGCTCTTCAGATACATGTGGCGACAGTAATTTTCAACTGATCGCAAACCACGTGACGTCTTGCGGAACGCCACGCCCCTTTGAATAAATACTACAATGCATGGTATTTTTTTTAAAGTGAACTATTTACATTATTTCATAAATCAAGAAATGTTAACACTTAAGACAAGTACATGGTATTTTGACAGGAGGTCACACGGCAATCGATAAGTCATCATCATCACTTATTCCTCTCGTCTACTTCATCGTTTGTTTGCGTGACAACCAAACACGAAGGTCTCAATTTGTTTACAGTTCAGCTATCCTCTGTTATGTATGTCCTGGTACTGTGGTTCTGTTTGTTGACAAACGCGAAACACTCCGTCGCGATGACTATGTAAGCTTGTACTCAGTCTGTTAAACTGGTAAAGTCGTGATTGTGATTGATTGATTGATTGATTGATTGATTGGTTGGTTTATTTGTGATGTTATTTTTATGAATTTGGGAACAAAAAACTGAAATTTAGTGTGACTGTGATATCTCGTGTGACTGCGAAATTTCGTGTGATTGCGTACCATCGTTTTAATCAGAATCACAGCTTCCTGATTCTTATTAAAACCATCACGCAATTACACGAGATTTCGTAGTCACGTGAGATTTCAGTCTTTTTATTCGCAGGTCGACACCAAAAACATCAGAAATTAATAATGAAAATCTCGACTTTAACATATATATAACAGTCTATCAGTACATATTCCGATCTCCACATTGAGTTTTGCTTATCTTTAAATCAACGAACGGCATCGAAATGTATTTGTAGCAAAAGTCTTTTATAAATCATGTGAACAAAGCTTTGTCCTTAGTTACAGGCTAGATTTTCGTCGCGTGGGACATCGATCGAGAGATGCGTGTCTGATGAGGTGGATAACTGCTGCGCTTTAATTACTATGGTATCCAATGATTTATCCTCACCTCTTTAAGCAAACTCCAGTGGACATATTGCCGGTGTTCTCTCCAACATACACGTTATCATTTTGAAATTAATATAAACACGTGCTGAAGGAGCGTGGAATCTGAACACTTCACACAACTTGAAATATAGATCCAACAGTAAACATCTGAAGTATATGAGTTTAGCATCATCTCCCGTTGCTTTCATGCACGTAGTGTGTATCTATGTCATCTGCTTATGCTTGTAGTATGTATTCTCTGTTCTGTGGCTATATAGTTCTGTTAATGAGTTAAGGCAGAAACTGTGTTACAGTGAATTTCGGAATACCGTTCAGTGGATCTGTTTGGTACAACCATAAATACAGTTCTTGCAACCTTTTGTCTAAAATAAATTAACTGACGTGCCACCATGCAGACATCAAATTAAGACATCAACACATTGGCGCCCGCGCGTCTGGGTCTTTCTGCAGTACGTTGGTTGCTTACTTCATTTAAACTCAACTAAATTCTGATGTAACAGTTGCTCTTAAAGTGTAGCATGTGTAGTTTCCTATTTATGTCTGTGTATTTGTATCAGAGCCAATCAACGGTAATTTGAAATCCGCTGTGCTCAAATTTACATTCATTCTTTGTTGATCGATATTGTAGCTGGAACGAACAAAAGCGAACTGGCACACCTAACTGATATGTAGTCATGGGCTGTGATTATTAAATGTTATTAAAAATCAGATGGTTTATTCCTCATACCAACAATGACGTCATTGAAAAGAACTGAAAAGAAACAAATTACAATATCAGGATCCATTTATTGGAATTTATGTGACCGCCATTGTGAAACCAAGTAGTTTATACTACAATATTTAAACCTGTAATAATAGCTGTAACTGGATAATTTTTTTCATGAAGTAACCAATGATATATTCACCAAAATTATTCACCAAAAATACATTGTATCTGTTGATTAGTGGTCAGTGTTACCCATAGGTGGAATGGTGACACGTTAATTTTTGAGTAACAGCTTTTGTCACTATGTTACAACTGCACTTGTTGTAACTGAAGTATCAATTTCGATCAGAAAACCACAATATATTCACTGAAAATTTGGTAAGAAAAATTAAAGTACCTATGATTAGACATCGTACGTGGTAGTGGTCGATGTGAGCCACTGATAATTACATACAATTATTCAAACACTGGTTGAAATCATGAACGCCGTCGAGGGCGCTGATATTGTGTGTGTTGGCGCCTCCCCCAAAAAACTGAAAGAGAACAAACAAAGCAAAAACTAAGAATTTTGCTTTGAATTATTGTTTATTCAGCTACAAAAATATGCTTACCCACATGTGATGCAATGACGTTCAGGGTACGCGATTTTACGAGTAAGTTATTGTACCTAAAATAACATTTTTAAACACATATTCCAGTTGCAGCTCGTTCAGATTTGAGAGAAAGTTTTCACATCCATACATCAGCAATGCATGGTGTAAGACGTATGTAACTAATATGTCGAATGATCTATATTTTAATTCTAACAGTCAGATGACAAGAGTAAACAGCTGTGGAATGCAGTGGATGCTGGGCAGTTCAAAGAAGCTAAACGACTAGTTGGCAAAAGTAAATGTAACATCAATTACAGAAATGAAGCTAGGGTAAGTATTGTGTTACTTGTTAACTTATGTAACTGTGACGGTCAAACATTCACTGTAGTATTAATAAAGATAGATAGCTACATCTTTCTCACATGTCATAAAATGATGGTACCTTCGATGATTGTGGGGAATGATATCTTTCACTCAGACCGTTTATGTATATGGGTTTGCTTCTCTTTCCGTGTGTGCGCGTCGCACTTCTTTAGTTTGTAAAGTGAAACAAAAAGAAAATAATAAGAATAGAAAACAAAACAAAACAAAACAAAACAAAAGTAACGAGATGAGACGAGACGAAACGAGACTATGAATGACAAGACAAAACAAGACAAATCACAACAACAACAAAACACTAATGGAAGGACGGAAAAAACATGGCGAATAAACAGAATGGAAAAAGGCTTTTGGAATAGATATATAATCAGGCCTAAAATAATTGTTTGGTTCCGGTTATCCGACCCCACCTAGCTTTTCACTGCCGGCCCTAAACCTTTTTTTTTAACATATTCAGAAAAAGTAATAAAATCGCAAAAAATTGTAAAGTGTCACTAGAAATAGTGGATGTGGAAACTTAAACATTAATTTAAAAAAGACAAAAACTGTCGTTTTTTAAATCTGTAACGGCTGTACATCTGATAGGAAGAAATAAACAACACAGACACCTTTTGGAAAACAATGGAAAACCGGAACTAGACACTCACACAGACACAGAAAAAATCCAATAACATAAAATAAAAAATCTACCTACCCTACTTATTCTAAAATTGAGCGTAATCAGAACCACACAATGTTTGTTCTTAGGCCTTATAGTATCATCCTCTCACATACAAAAACTCACTTTGCCACTATATGTTATAAAGAAATGAAAGATTGTACATTTAAAAAAATGAAATTAAAATAATAGAACATGTTTTGTTACAAAAAAATAAACTTGCCTCCTGAAAGCAAACAGACGTAAACCATTTGATGTTAAATTGATACCCATTATATTTAAAAATCTGCATCTCTTCCTTCTTTCATATAGAAAATTCCATTTTGTTCAGCCTGTGAATTTGGCCGCGCATATCAATAAAAAAGGCAAATGGGGAAAGGGAATACGGAATGATATAAAAGCCATCCATCAAATCTCCCGACTCTATATTCCATTTGAGATATTGTACGTGTTAGTATTGATCATGTTATAATCCATTTTAAGTGCAAGTAGTCAATAAAAGGGTGGAATTATAGTCTTGTTTACAACAAAGCAGAAGAAGATAGTACATCGAGTTGAAGGTCGAGTGCTATTACAAAATTACCCAAGTCCTCTAACAAAGTAAACGTAAAGGTCAGCCACGGTCTGCTTTAGTATATTATCGATAATGAGTCTGGTTCAACTATAGAAACGTTTGATATTATTCACATTGTTTTTAGTCTAAATAATTTTAGCCAAAAAGGTAAATATTCCGATCACTCGAATTCAAAATTAAATGTACAACGTGAACAAATTTGCCCAAACTTAGTAGGACAAAACACTTAACACAATTACATACAAAACAAAGAATGAGAATACACCATGTGCCACACACAACGTTAACCTGAAAGCGAATAGTTACATGGAAAATATATACAATTACAAAGTCTACACAGTTACAAGTGCTTCCAGTGATGGGCATAATCTGTAACTTAAATTCACTAGCATCCATTGCCATAGTTACGTACACCAAGTGGCAAGAAGTTATTAGGGACGGGCTTATACATTTAAACGCGGAGAGTTCTGGTCAATCGCCATACTTTACTGGTGCATGTATGTATGTATGTATGTATGTATGTATGTATGTATGTATGTATGTATGTATGTATTGTATGTATGTATGTATGTATGTATGTATGTATGTATGTATGTATGTATGTATGTCTGTCTGTCTGTCTGTCTGTCTGTCTGTCTGTCTGTCTGTCACTGCCAGTGTATGAGTCTGTGTATCTATCTATCCGTCCATAGTTTGCTCATCAGCTGTTGCTGTAAGTGATAATCACAGACCACATTGAACGACTGGAGTTCTTACAAGATATGTATGATTTTCGTTAATTGACGAGTCGCAGGAGTAATACGTGTATAATTTACCGGGACGGTTTCTGAAGAACAAATGAGTGGAAGCTTTCTTAGCAAGTAAATGTGTAAACTGTTGAAAAGGGTGGCAGAACGAAAGCGTTGAGCACAATCTATCTACTGTAGGTGACAGATGACAACTTTAGGGTAAATAGATTTATTTTGATGCGAGCATGGAAAACCTTTTAAATTGATGACTTCAACGACGAATTTCTTAGAACCCACTGCACTCGGACGATTCTGATGAACCTTCCATAAACAATGACGCTATCTCGCCTCGTCATCATATATTTATGACGTCAATGCAGCGATGATATTATCACGTGATCTCAATCTGATCGATGTTTTGGTTAATGTACATATGATTGGACAGATAACAATAACAAACACGACTGAGAGAAATGAACTGATCGAAGAATATTCAATTTGTTATTTAGCTACCAGAATTAAATGCCTTACAGTGAGACTGTTAATGATGAGTAATATGCTTGTTTTGCATATCTATCATAAGAAATCTGTATGTCTGTACGAAATTAGCGGTTGATGTGTAAAAATACACTCACAATTTTGAAAGCAGATAAACAAGAAGTTGGAAAGACTAAACTCAAAAATGTGAACAGTTTCTGTTGTTTACCAGAGTTGAAGTTGAAATCGATTATTCGTCCTCGCCCTGTGATTGATATAGAAATAAAAGGTCAGAATCTGATATAGGCGCTTCCCCGAAAAACAAATTACGAAATAAACAAATCAATCTTTTTGCAGATTGGGGTCAGGAGATCTTGTTTACTTCAGGCAGGGATCAACGTCTTTAAAAGATTTATAACCGGTACGGCAGAATGATAAGTCAACACTATATCAAGTATTAAAGTGATGACATTTAGAATGAGCATTTTAGTGAGACGGGGCATGTTTCCATGGAAACACTCCGTAGCATACTTTACTTTAAAAATAAGTGTTGGTTGACACAGAATATACGGATGGCTCCAAACAGGATTTGCGTCATGAAATATTCAGTTGGCATGTATAGCGTCATTCTGAAAATATTTTTAAGTATAAAATGTTGCATATCATCATCATAATAATAATAATCACCATTGTCGTCAACAGCGACTTTATCAAAAAACAACGTTTGTGAACAACATGCAATGAATGTGTCATGTTTGGATAGATGTACATTGTTTCTATAATCATGTCAATTTCTTAGCAGACATTACGAATTGGTGATATCTGAGAAGATGTTATGTTATAAATATGATGATACAACAACTCACATGCCTATTTAATAACATAGTTCCTATCTGTATCACTATTACCTTGCCTAAGGTGTATACGTAGCTATAGGTAGTTAATGATATTGAATTCTACTCAAAGCCGGAAATCTGTGGTCAGTAAACTTTTGGACCACTGTGACTATATACTACCATATACTATACCCTATACAGGATAGTATCTAAGCTTTTTAACAATGTGACAACGCCTTCAATTCATCTGCACCCGCATTATTTTATTCACTTTTTTTTTCAAATCAAGAAATATATTTTTTTCAAAACAGACAGTAATGTCCCCACGTTGACATATTTCGCGAAATTCAGTGTATTAAACAATCACTGAGAGAAGAACTTTTCGATACTTAGGTTTTTTTTTTATCCAAATGCAACATGTATGTATGTATGTATGTATGTATGTATGTATGTATGTATGTATGTATGTATGTATGTATGTATGTATGTATGTATGTGTGTGTGTGTGTGTGTGTGTATGTATGTATGTATGTATGTAAGTGTGTGTGTGTGTGTGTATGTATGTATGTATGTATGTATGTATGTATGTATGTGTGTATGTATGTATGTATGTATGTATGTATGTATGTATGTATGTATGTATGTATGTATGCATGCATGCATGCATGCATGCATGCATGTATGTATGTATGTATGTATGTATGTATGTATGTATGTATGTATGTACATGTATGTATGTATGTATGTATGTATGCATGTATGCATGTATGTATGCATGCATGTATGCATGTACGCGTGTACGCATGTACGCATGTACGTACGTACGTACGTATGTATGTATGTATATGTATGTATGTATGTATGTATGTATGTATGTATGTATGTATGTTGCCAGGAACCAAGCAATGTATAATGTGCACTTATTCATAGCAAAATTAAGTTTCTATGTTCCGTTCAATTATTTCCCTAGTTCGAGGCTACAGCATTACACCAGGCTGCTAAGAAAGGTTATCCTGAACTGGTGAAATTTCTGATTAAGAATAAAGCGGATGTTGAAGGCAGGACAAAGGTGAGATAGTACATATATCCGTAACATGTAATCCGAAACTTGCTTTTGACATTATGCGTCGCGTTTTAAAAATTTTAATAGATAATCAGTATATCACATTTCAATCAAATTAGCACAAAGGGATGTTTATAAGTTCTATCTACCCAACAAAACATTACCATGACAACACGAACCATCGACCTTATTTTTGCATGTTGTCTGTTGAAAATACAACCTGCGGAACCTAACATATCAGGGAGTACGTTTGATTGATTGAAGTGAGCCAGGAAAATCAAAATTAGGTAAAATAAAAATAAAATTGATACAACGACAACAGTAAATGCCTGTGATGAAGCTTCACACAATGTTTTTATCAGTTTGTTTACATCTGTGGAAGTTTTAATGTAACAGTAACATTATTAGAATTTGTAGCATTCTAAAAGTGAACAGAGTTTTGGGACCCGGGGCTCATGTAGTGTTTATACTTTGATAAGTATTAACACTACTTACATCACGGTCTTGTATTATTCCTGGTTACCACAAGCAATCAAACGTACCGGTGTTTTTTCGCGAAGTGTAGAAATATTTTGTTAGTTTTGATTACTCTGTCTTTTACATGTATTAGTTGAAGGTAATGAGCCCTTATTAGTTATAGCCATGGTTTGTGTTCTGTTCTTATTAGTCTTACGTATGCAAGGCTACTGACTCCCTTGGGCAATGCGTGTTCAAAGCAAGGACCTCCACTGAAAAATTAATGATTACAATGAAGAAAGTTCTGTTCGATGTTTCGATGTTTCACGAAATTACTGCCCAGAATCCAAAGTTGACGAAATAGCATTTTATTCCCAGCATTGGCGGCACCCGGTACCACTTTAACGATTAACGGTAGGCCAGCCTATTTTACTGGAGAACAAATATCCCGGATGAAGCTTTAATAAAGGGGAGGGGGGGTTGAATTGAAACATGGTATACATTAAGGCTGTATTTACTTACTTGCACCAATCAATCGTGTTAAAGTACTCATTATTGATGGTATTCAAGTATCGCCCTGTTTAAAGTATAGGTGGCCGAAGTCAAAACGGACTCGACAGACATTTTTCTTTTTCACACAGTCATTTCAAATTTTCTCTATCGTGACTCCCACTTGAAGTACGATTTGGGAGCCTCTTTCGTTGCCGACTTTTAAGCATTTACGCATCTCTTCTAAAACAATTAGTGTCACGAATATTTTTGCTTTTTTTTATCTTAGGATGGGTGGACACCATTGCATTACGCAGCCGAAGAAGGTCTCACTGAAATTGTAGAGATTTTGATGAAACTCATGAAAGACATTAACTGTACAACCAAGGTAACTATAGCAACACACACTTTTTTTTCGGAAATGATTGCGGTATTTGAATATCGTATGTACATTGTATTTAGAAACTTAACTTATATTACTATTTGCTTCGTTTCATATCGTATTTAATGTACTTAGTTTCACCAATGCAACCCTGCATCACGCAACATCTCTAACTAAATTAAAGTTACGTACGTAGATCAGACAGTTATTAAAGTCTGGCATACACTACTCCTATTGTACCGAATACAGCTGGGGTGGGGTATTCTGGGTGGGGAAACAGTCAAAGTGACATATGCTTGTGGCAGAAGGGGGGGGGGGGCTCCGAATCAATAACCCTTGCCTAATACTTACTGTGATAGGCTATTATTTCAATACAACTAAAGTATTACTAATATGTTACTCATATTCTCAAGTAGTGTTGTTTGAATAGTCAAACAAGAAAACAACAAAGTGATGATATTTCAAATCGTAAACCTTTCTTGCAGGGTGGTTCGACGCCGCTCTTCCTAGCAGCCAAGGATGGACATACACAAACCGTGAAAACACTAAACCGTGCCGGCGCCAGTATAAGTCTTCGAA
Organism: Glandiceps talaboti; assembly: GCF_964340395.1. Classification (NCBI taxonomy): domain Eukaryota; kingdom Metazoa; phylum Hemichordata; class Enteropneusta; family Spengelidae; genus Glandiceps; species Glandiceps talaboti. The sequence goes on along the minus strand of NC_135551.1, from coordinate 20,886,276 downwards.
AGGTAAGGGTGAGTTTATTATACTGACTGGTTTACTGTCCCCAGTCGCCTTTACTAGTAATGTGTGTGTTCTATTTTTTCATGAATGATTGGTCGTCATTTCATAATCGTCGCCAGTCTTAATTGTAAACGTTGCTGTTGATGTCGTAACAGTGCGGTATCGGCAACACCTTTGCTATCGCCACCGCCACTATGGCTAAAACCAGCACTGCCGCTGCGCCTCCCCCCTCCACACCACCACCAATGATATTTTGAATCGCCATCGGCGTTGTCAACATCTTCTCCTTTTCCGTTTTTTTGCCATCATCATCATCATCGTATGCATCATCATCATTACCACCACCACCACCACCACCACCACCACCACCACCACCACCACCACCACCGCCACCACTACCACCACCACCACCACCACCACCATCACCATCATCATCATCATCATCATCATCATCATCATCATCATCATATCATCATCATATGGAAAGCCGGTTGGGACCATCGTCGACAACGCTACATTGCATAGAAAAAGCCTATCAAAGTCGTCGTCGTCATCGGCTGTTGTCGACGATAAAACTAGCTACACACGCCAATGTGGACCTTCATCGTCGTCGTCATCACCATCACCATGCATACAAAAGTTTTCGTCATCGTTGGCCAAGTATGCGACATCATCGTTGATGCCTTGTAACAAGTTCGTCATCGTCGATGGCCTAAATACTAATATGCGACACCATCGATGTTGAAAAATGCACATGCGCAGAAGATGCCTTTTAACAAAGTTGTTGTCGTTGGCAACCTTGCAACATGCATCGTCGTTGGCCGAGGGCGACGATGACAACAAGAAGTGCTTGCACCAATGGCACTCGGACAAAACAGCGTCAACAGCTAGCGTTGAGGACGTAAATGCAACACTTTTATCGTGTTTATTTCCGGCTGTTTATACTCATAGCTTGTATTTTCAAAGAATCTGGGTTGTATTCATGACTGACATTTCTAACCCCATGCCTGGAACTCGGCAGTGTTCAGTATTTATCATGTCAAGTTGTCATAGTGTGTAGGGAAATAAATTTAGCATGTCATTTTGAGATGTAGTCATCATAATCATTATGATATTTTGATGATCCCTTGGGTGTAGTTTTGGTTTTCCTACTTGTGTTTCGCTAAAAATATTTTTCTCAAACAGGGCTACAAATAAAACGTAATATCAGACACACATTAATTAGAGATCAAGAAAAAATCGTTTATTTACTAAACGTTTATTTACACTTAAGGCGTTACGTTTTTTATGGGTTTGTTTTTCATGGTATTAAAGTATCGCCGAGTACCGGTGTTGGATATCGTCAATGTACTATGGAAAGCCGGTTGGGACCATCGTCGACAACGCTACATTGCATAGAAAAAGCCTATCAAAGTCGTCGTCGTCATCGGCTGTTGTCGACGATAAAACTAGCTACACACGCCAATGTGGACCTTCATCGTCGTCGTCATCACCATCACCATGCATACAAAAGTTTTCGTCATCGTTGGCCAAGTATGCGACATCATCGTTGATGCCTTATTTGCGACACCACCGATGTTGAAAAACGCACATGCGCAGAAGATGCCTTTGCGTCTTCGTCGACGGTCTAAATCAAGAATACTAAAAATAGCCTTTGCAACACCATCGATGGAACCCATCGATGGTGTTGCAAAGGCTATTTTTAGTCGCAACTTTGTAACATGCATCGTCGTTGGCCGAGGGCGACGATGACATCATGCGACATCATCGAGGCAACTTACCAGTGTACATTGACGATATTATGGAAAGCCGGTTGGGACCATCGTCATCAACGCTACATTGCATAGAAAAAGCCTATCAAAGTCGTCGTCGTCATCGGCTGTTGTCGACGATAAAACTAGCTACACACGCCAATGTGGACCTTCATCGTCGTCGTCATCAACATCACCATGCATGCAAAAGTTTTCGTCATCGTTGGCCAAGTATGCGACATCATCGTTGATGCCTTATTTGCGACACCACCGATGTTGAAAAACGCACATGCGCAGAAGATGCCTTTGCGTCTTCGTCGACGGTCTAAATCAAGAATACTAAAAATAGCCTTTGCAACACCATCGATGGGTTCCATCGATGGTGTTGCAAAGGCTATTTTTAGTCGCAACTTTGTAACATGCATCGTCGTTGGCCGAGGGCGACGATGACATCATGCGACATCATCGAGGCAACTTACCAGTGTACATTGACGACGGTGATGTGGCATCATCGATGATGAAAGCATTGATGATGATGCACCAACGGAATCGACGGTGATGCAAAAAACTTCAGCGTCATGCTGACGACGAAATTGGAAAATTGTAGATCAATGATTCATGATGGGGGCAGTGCAGCGAGAATCAGACCATCCAGAACATGTGTGTGCGTTTGTAGATGTACATCTATGATCAAATCAGCATATTTACAAGTTCTGACGTGTTCAAGTTGCTAATATTAGTATGATTACGGAAGGTGAGTGTATTGTGTTTGAGGTTTAGACCTAGACTAGACGTTTATCATTCTCAAAGCGTTACAAAAACACTTGTCGTGAATACACGTACTGTGCGTTGTATTTTGTTTCACAAGCTATGTGATCGTGGTGAACGAACTTGAATAGTGTAAGTTGTCGTTGTTACGTTGTTGACATTAAACGGGAAAGTTACATTTATTTATTTCTTTAGATAAAATAATCGTAATGTTTGTCGATGTACACGTCTTGACACCCGCGATCATAGACCCTACACCACGGTTGGTGTAGGGTCTATGCCGCGATTGACCCATTACATCAGTCGTTCGTTGTGGATAAATTCCGTGATCATCTTTGAAGGTCTTTCAGAATTGCACATCTTCATATGTACAGAAAAAATCTAAGGACAAGTTAGAAATAAGGATGTTGATAACAAAGCTTTCACCTCAATCATAATATTTTTAGTGCAGGCACATATAAATAGACTGTTAAATTTGGTTTCATGTTGTTTCATCTAACTTGTAATTGTATTGATTTCATTCCAGTTCAAAAAGCCTTGATAGAGAAATATTTCTCTTTTGGTTACTCGCAACGGCTGATACACTATTTGATGGTGAAAAATCATGGATTTAACTACAGGTATTGTTATTATTGCATTACTTTATTAAGTATATTGGGATATGTTACAATGTGGATGTCTTCTTGCCTCTATCAATAATAGTGTGTCCCCTCATATACTTTATTCATTTTTTAAACCAAAAGGAGTACATTATTGAATTTGCTTGGGGATTGAACAGGGTTTATTTTTTTATTTAACAAATAGATGCACAAATGAATGATTGAATGGCTCAGTGTAAGATAGTGTTTGATCCTTCTTGTAGTTGCTGGCAGTACCAAAGTAATGTTTTCAACTATACTTGTTTTTAGTGTAAGTGTAAAGTCTGGAAATATAATGTCAACTTAATAAATTGTCACGGGCCAATCAATTAACTTTGTTTTTCTAAGGAGAGTACATTATTGGAATGGAAATGTTAGTACACAAACAAACACACATCGGCTTAACTTTTGGCAATGAATTCAAATATATGTATTTTATTTACTTCAGGCCAATTTCTGCAACAAATTTTTCTAAAAACAGAGACATTCTGATATCTGTCAGGGAGGTGTTCATTGGGAGCATCTCTTGAGATCCAAACACTAGCTGTCTGTTGTATGAATGAAGTTGACACTATTTAATTTGATGCTAAATCTGATGTTGAGTCATACACTGAACCTGATGATGACTCTGATGCCAGCTTTATAAATGTAATATGCCTAAGGCCAAAATAAATTAAGTTTTTCCAATAACCTGACCCTAGTTTAAGCCTTCTGACCTACCTATCCTATTTTCTGAGACCATGTTATCGGAATCACACAATTTTGGATTCCACCTAACAACCACACCATATGCACATTTATTTTGCAAACAGAATAATAGTGTTAGAAAATTCACAAAATGAAGACATGTACCTAGCAATAAGACCATGTTGACAGCAACAGCCAAGTTTACATGTATATTGATGTTGTAATATCAATAGGGACACATAATATTAAGTAGATGGTCAAGTACATAAATTATGATTATGATTCCTTGAACAAGTCTCACCCAAATTAAAAAATTCACAAACATAATCTGGAATAGAAAGACTATTATATAAATGAGGTGAATAATAGCTGTCACTTTACCCAATACCATTCTCTTTTCATTCCAGATTTTCATATTTTAGGAGGTGGATCCTTTCCCAGCTTGGCCTTTTTAGAAAAGGACCCAAGGCATTGTCAGAGATTGAGGACATTGCATCAGCTGTTCAGGTTTGTAAATGACAATTTCTTGCCTCATCCCCAAATGCTTTTTACAGTGTAATGTTGAAAAATGATGTTAAAATGAAGTGGAAAAATGAACTGTTTAACAGTTTGGTGTCTATGCATTAAATATTTTCAAGTGCCAGTTTATTCCTAGCCCTTTCACTACTTACAATGCTTTTAATTATTGCTAAACATAAAGTTGGTTAATTTTTATAGACCAATAACTAGTTGCAATAGTGACGGTTTCATTAGTACAACTGACCAGATAACGTTCAATAGTGCTATAGGCATGGCAAAGTGTCTGACTGTGTGTGTGTGTGTGTGTGTGTGTGTGTGTGTGTGTGTGTGTGAACAACTTAAAGTCAAAAACTGCTGGACCGATTGCTTTTATTTTTGGTGGTCATGTTACTTTCAAATTGGGTGTCTATTTGGAAAATTGTGCATATGAAAATGACTGCATCAGAGATGTGCGTTTTGGGTTAAAAATGTGAGTGTTGGTCAAAATTTAAATCCAAAAATACTCAGCAGATTGGGCTGAAATTTAATGGGGTGCATCTAGGGGTGTATTAAGCATATAATGATCTCATCAGTGATATGCAAATTATGTGTAAAAATGTGAATTTTGGTCAAAAAATTTGTATCTCAAGAAGTACTGGGTCAATGAGAATGAAACATGGTGAGATGTTTCTAGAAAGGTTATTCTGCAGATATTCTTAAAACATTTAGTAATCTTGACCACGCACTGAACAACGACCAAATGGCAGTATATATTGATTACATAACATCATCTGGTAGGCTAGTGAGTAAACATTGAAAAATCTATGCAAATATCCCTAGTAACCATGACCACGCCAATAGCAAGAGCCAAACAGTGGTGTATTTCACAAAGAAAGCAACAGGGATTAATAGACAAGTGAATAAATGTACAAGACATGTATGTACATTTGCCTAGCAACAAGTTCACAACCATGGCAACAGACAAATGATCGCATATATTGCAGAGATAACAACATGGTTGTATAGGCAACTGGATAGTCAGCAAATGAACACCTATACCTAACATAGATCAGAATGTGGATAAACATTTTTAAAAACTGTACAGTTGTGCTGCAATGCCATTGGCACTTCTTTTTCTTATTCATTTGCTAAATTACAGATGGAATTGACAAATGGATCTGGCAGTACTGTTGGTGCAAATGAAATGGTTGCCATACTAAGAACAAAATATAATTTGAAAGTGACAAGGTAAATACTTCTTCCTGCATGCTCTGTAGTACATCCGTGTGCATCTTGTTATTGTATATTAGAAATACTACCGATGTCAGTTTTCATGCTTCATTAATCTCACTCAGTCACCAAGAAAACTTGTCAAGTTGATCATCTTGAAAGTCTTCTGAGATATCTTGAAAAGTTAACACTACAATAAGCATAACGAATATAAATGAATATAAAGTGAAGGTTATGCCAGAAAATATAGGTATTTCATAAAAGTATAATTCTAATGAGTTGTTGTATTGTTTACATCGTATAGATTACACAACCTTTCAACAAAAAACTGACAGTAGAAGTTTTACTTTTTAGGGCTTCTTTTCTCCTGGGCTACTGCCTCATGGGTATTAAGTTGATATGAATGATTCATCATGCAACTTTTGACAGTTCATATCTGCTGAATAATCATGAGGCAGGAAAAGAAGCCCTACAAAAACAATGTTAATTTTCTGTGTGTCTGTTTTATTCTAATGTTGTTTCTGCAAATTTAAATAAGTTGCCTTTCATAAATCAACTGTGCTGTCTTGCCAAATATAGCTCAGTGCTGTTCGAAAAGTTCACATTTTTTTAACACTACAGTTTCCCTTCTGCCAAGTCACGTGTGAATAGGGAGCCAGTTCCGTTAAATAAGTCTAGTAATGTTTTGATTGATGGCTAAGCCTATGTTATGTTCTGCTTTCAGGGCTATCGTGCGACAAATTGTAAAGATTTTGGACCCGGAAGGAGTGCAACAACGACACTTACATCGCTTGATACGGCGTGAATACATATGTAAAGGACCAAATTATGTCTGGCACTATGGTATGTATTTTTAAGATTGTAATATAGTATTACATTTTACAGTTAGGCTAGTCCAAATAAATTAGTTGGTTAACACCAGTTTGTGGCCCCCAGTGGCAAAGTTGACAGGATCTACCACTTTGGGTCCTGTGTGTTCATCTGTCTGTTTGTCCATCTTTGTCTGTGTCCACCTGTATCTCTGACCAATTTCAACAAAACTTTCAGTAAACTATCCTGTGCATATGCATGTCATTGTTTTCTGGACTAACATCCAAATTGGCATCCATTCAGTCATATAGAAGTAAAATATTCAAGGGAGGGGGGGGGACTGCAGAACTGCGTCATCTATGAAGACTTGCTCTCTCTGAATCAAACTTTTGGCATATCTGGCCATTGTTTTTGAATAGATGTTCTTCTCTTACCAATACCCACATAGCTTACATACAATATTTCTTCCACAGATGGCTACGATAAACTTGTACCCTATGGTTTAGCAATCCATGGCTGCATTGATGGGTAAGTTGCACCGTTTGATATGTCAGAGTATACTGCCTTAATATAACTCCAGTGATGTGTATCTGTGTTGGTGTCACTGAGGGACCGTCTACTAAGCCAAGTTTATACACACAGTATTGTATTTTACTGCCAACTGCATGTTAATCATTACTTTTATGTAAACTAATATGATGTAATACAAGGTATTTTTGCCTGGATGACAAATTAGAAAATTACAAATGTAAGGTTGCAATACACAATCAACTAAAAAGTGACGGAAGCTGAAATCCAAACCTCATTCCTGTGCTTTGAAATGCACATTCCTTTGCTTGGCATACATACACTAAGGTACAGAGGAACACCAAGTCTTGTGTTTCACTTTAATTGTTTAATCATGACAAATTTCCGTCTTCTTATTGATTTCAATATTTCAATCTAAGCCTGGTGTGTTATGATCAGGAGATTTGTACATTTCAGCTCATGGCATTCTCACCAATTATTGCCCGTATTTGTCTTCATTTTTTCAGGTTTTCTCGTAAGGTCATATGGTTGAAAGTATGTGCATCCAACCGTGATCCAAAGAAAGTTGCTGCTTTTTATGTTGATGCCATAAAGAAACATAAAGGTGCAGTTGTCAATCAAAGTTTAAGAGTCTCTGCAGATATACATACAATTAAACATTTAAATGAAGTGTTTTTTTATTTCACCCTTTCCTGTTACCACATAATTAGTCACTGAATAAGATGATGTCCTATATCTCTTTTCTTTTTTGGGAAATGTGCATCCAAACTGTCTAATCAAATTGTATACTGTCTTTGAGGAGGTTTGTCACAGATCCCTCTCTCTCTCTCTGAGTGGGAACAATTCACCTGGAACACCAGTGTGGTATTAACTATTTTACCTGTATTATTGTACTAATAAATTAGGTTCAGTTATTATCAAAATATTTTTATGCATTACAAAAACCCCTGTAGTAAGCCATTTCCATTTTGCTGTGCTTTTCAATAAGGTTGTCCCCGAATAGTACGTGCAGATCATGGAACAGAAACTGGTGTTATAATGACAATCCAGGCATTGCTCAGAGCTAATGGTGATGATGCCTTCGCTGAAAACAGCTACTGGTATGGTCGTTCAACTGCTAATCAGGTATTTAGCTATTTTAAGTTACTACTATTGTCCTAGCTGACATTATACAGTTGTATTTTATCTGTAAGAGAACATTTTGGCAGAGATACTTCCCAAAGCACTGAAGTTCATTTTCATCTACAACAGACTGAAGATAGTGACATGGTAGTCCTGCTTGCAGACAGAATAAGTCAACCCTTCCTTCCCCTTCTGCAACTAGGACTAGCTAATCGTGTACACCATCTGCATATAGGACTAGTCACGGAGTAGACTTTCAATGTCTATGCGTTTTCAAGGTGATGTGCTGATACCAGCTGATGTATTTTGACTTTGACCAAAGAATTTACTATGTAAACAGCAAGCCATGTTGTGGATTTTACTTGCCAATCCAAGTTCAGAAAGGGTAGCTACTAGGTATTTGACTGCAGAGAAATTCTTCCCTTATCTCAGCAGTGACTTTCTTTACTGATAACATAAGATTGTGCAAGACCACCATAGCACAAATATACCATTTCTCTGTAGGGTTGGTCTTTGAATTTTGAAATGTTACATGAAAAGAGTGGTGTATATTTTTGATCATGGACTGTTTATGGTTAGTCCATCACAAAATACAGCGCTTTTTCCCCAAACCAAGTCAAACCAAGCAAGTAAATGAACTATCAAGATCAGTGATCCTGGTTACAAAGTTTCATGTTGAGATAGACACGTCATTATTAAACGTTTCAACTTATTATTTTCTTTTCTTGCAGCGCATTGAAAGATGGTGGGGAATATTACGAATGAAAGGTGCAGACTGGTGGATTAATCATTTCAAGGTAATACCTTTTGTAGAACAAAATTTCACAATGTATGAAAAAGATAATATCAGTGGTATTTTGGTAGATCATTTAACATAGTGAACTTACAGACAGAACTTTGAGATTGTCACTTGGTATTATTTGTATTTGTCTGTCCTACTATTATGGTGTCATGAGGCTGACATGAATATAAAATGATGGTGTTGTTTGAAAGTATGCCTAGCAACATCATTCCTATAGCAACAGCAAAATACAGTTGTGCAACGCCATTGGTGTTATTTGTGAGATCTAGTCCACACAAAAACACACACACACACACACACTCTTCAGGTCAAAACATTTGCACACTGGTCCATTTTCACCTACAAACTGGCCTTCATTCAAAGGCCTGTATTTTTAAGTTTTGTGTAACTGCAAACAGTGTCCTGATCCCATGTTCTTCCTGTCTTTGAAAATATAATATTCTTTTTCACATAGGATATGGTGTTCAGTGGAAATCTGTGCATTGGTAATACCTTACATGTGTAAGTTATTCATCATATTACTTATCGGCTTCTACAAGTGTTGCAGGCATGCTCTGTCTATGTTATGACCTAGGCATGTATGTGTGTGTGTGTGTTACTTGAACTACAACATCAATGGGCCGAATATTTTGATATTTTGTTGGGATGTTGGTTTTGGTGTTCAGTCGTAAAATTGTGTGAATGAAAGGATTGCTCCAAACATTGATCTGTGTTTTAATGTGTCGAACAAAAGATATTAAAGGGAAACACCACTCCAGAAAACATACACATATTCATAAACTGTAGTTTCTGGATAGTCATTTCATGATCTTATGTCACCTACAATTATTTGCAATTTCATGATTTTATTTTACCAACATTTCAATTGCTTCAGATTTCAGAGAAACATGAAGTTGATCTTGTGCATTTATAGTGTCTTTTCTATGGGCTGTTGCATCATGGGAGATAGCAGAAATGCATTATTCATTGGGTGATAATTGAATATTCACAAGTAACATGCTACACATTCAAAGTGAATATTAATTGTTAATAATATATTTCATAGACACTGATCAAATTTAACCATGGTGGCATTAGAAAAATGTGAAGCTACTCTGAGATGCACCAGAAACATCAAAAACAGCTCCATAAAATCTTAAAAGATGGAAACCAGATTCTTAGTTATCCAAGAGACATTGCAAACTCACTGAACAAGTACTTTTCAACTATTATCCAAAATTTTAAAGAATCTAATGATTTGTATTTGTAAATTTGAAATTGGAACAGTATATTTCATCAAGAAGGAAAACTTTCAAAAACTTACTAAATGTTTCTATGCTTCTTCCCTCAGTATGTGTATTCAATTTTGTTACTTGCGTTTGCTGCAACATGAACTGAATCAAGTTGCTGAAAGGTGGAATCACCACAGAATACGAAGGCAGACAAAAGGAGATGTTGTTTCAGGAATCCCAGAGATTTTGTTTACCTGTCCAGAACTTCAAGGTATGTATTGTAATTTATTTCAACATCTTAACATCATACATATGGATATCCAGTTGAAAAGTTTTCCATGTTATGTTTCTTGTTTATTCATCATAGACATTGTCTATAACCAAAATGACAAGAATGGAACTGTTTGTGGCGAGTAGGAAATACACCTCAGTACAAGTCAATTAGCTGTTATTCCCAATATTTTTCTTTGTTCAGCCACAGGAAATACGAGTGACCTAGGGGCCTTTGTCACTACAAGTTGCTACGTGAGTAGTGACAACCCTTGGGTCACAATAACTTTCCAGGTGAATGACGAAAAATATTGGAGAATAACATAATTTTACCTGTGCCAGTAATGTCACAGAAAAAATGGGGAAAGTATTGACATTTTTTGACTCACACTTTGAACATAGCAAAACCAGTGACATTGACATGCACTCACAGAACGAGTAGCATATATACTCCATATTTTTTTTTCAACTTGGTTTGTGCATAGTGTAACGTATTGTATGCAGTATTTTCTATAGACCAATAACTGAAATTCACTAGACTTTATTTTGTTACAGATCGACCAAACTGCAGAGATTATATGCACACAGTGGATACAGATTCAGAGCTATTCACATATTGCCAGCAACAATGTGACAATGACAACTTTGGTAATGAAGACTTTGAAATAATTGCCAACGATCTATGTCAGATGAACGGTTGGAACAGTGTACCCACAAATGCAGCAGAAGCAAAGGAACTGTACTTAAAGTTAACTCCTGGTATTGATGGCATGTTGTAATGTTTAGAATATGACAGGTGTGACATATTACAAAATAAACAAGCCCATTGTCAACAAATCTTTGAGAAGTTCAGTAATCATTGCTGTTTTAGAGTGACTTTACACTTACACTTGTCAGGAGGAATTGAACTCCTTGCATGCATGCTAAAGAATGTTGAATACTGAAGGGACTTTGCAAGAAATTCACATGTTACTCATTTAAGCCATTGTGTTTTGATTTTGGTTGTTTTTTTACATTTGTGGACCCAAAATGTATTTTTAGTCAATATGGTGTGACAGAAATGTGACATTTCTATAAGTTGAAAACCACTGTCACAGTGATAAACAGTCCTAACTTTTGTTAGAATTCTAAATTTTAGGAACTTGCCATGTGTTCAATTTTTTGTGATAGAACATTAATCAATAAAATATCAACAATTTTATAGATTAAAGTATTGAATGTAATTCATAATTTCTTACACAGTCATACTATTCACACAAACATCACACTCCTACTAAATAAACAGGAGAAAGGTTTCAAGAAAAAAATAATATTTATTGGAACAAGCGACCCATCGGTCAGAATAGCTCCTCTACATATTTTTTTAATTTTGTTAACATGTATAGAAATGGTTCTGTTGTTCAGCTCTTCCACTATACAGTTTTGTTTTAGCAAAGTAATAAAGTGGTTAGTGGTTCTGTTGTTCAGCTCTTCACTATACAGTTTTGTTTTAGCAAAGTAATAAAGTGGTTAGTGGTTCTGTTGTTCAGCTCTTCACTATACAGTTTTGTTTTAGCAAAGTAATAAAGTGGTTAGTGGTGCTGGTGTTCAGCTCTACCACTATACAGTTTTGTTTTAGCGATGTAATAAAGTGGTTAGTGGTGCTGGTGTTCAGCTCTACCACTATATAGTTTTGTTTTAGCAAAGTAATAAAGTGGTTAGTGGTTCTGTTGTTCAGCTCTTCACTATACAGTTTTGTTTAGCAAAGTAATAAAGTGGTTAGTGGTTCTGTTGTTCAGCTCTTCACTATACAGTTTTGTTTTAGCAAAGTAATAAAGTGGTTAGTGGTGCTGGTGTTCAGCTCTACCACTATACAGTTTTGTTTTAGCAAAGTAATAAAGTGGTTAGTGGTGCTGGTGTTCAGCTCTACCACTATACAGTTTTGTTTTAGCGATGTAATAAAGTGGTTAGTGGTGCTGGTGTTCAGCTCTACCACTATATAGTTTTGTTTTAGCAAAGTAATAAAGTGGTTAGTGGTTCTGTTGTTCAGCTCTTCACTATACAGTTTTGTTTTAGCAAAGTAATAAAGTGGTTAGTGGTTCTGTTGTTCAGCTCTTCACTATACAGTTTTGTTTTAGCAAAGTAATAAAGTGGTTAGTGGTGCTGGTGTTCAGCTCTACCACTATACAGTTTTGTTTTAGCGATGTAATAAAGTGGTTAGTGGTGCTGGTGTTCAGCTCTACCACTATATAGTTTTGTTTTAGCAAAGTAATAAAGTGGTTAGTGGTTCTGTTGTTCAGCTCTTCACTATACAGTTTTGTTTTAGCAAAGTAATAAAGTGGTTAGTGGTTCTGTTGTTCAGCTCTTCACTATACAGTTTTGTTTAGCAAAGTAATAAAGTGGTTAGTGGTGCTGGTGTTCAGCTCTACCACTATATAGTTTTGTTTTAGCAAAGTAATAAAGTGGTTAGTGGTTCTGTTGTTCAGCTCTTCACTATACAGTTTTGTTTTAGCAAAGTAATAAAGTGGTTAGTGGTGCTGGTGTTCAGCTCTACCACTATACAGTTTTGTTTTAGCGATGTAATAAAGTGGTTAGTGGTGCTGGTGTTCAGCTCTACCACTATATAGTTTTGTTTTAGCAAAGTAATAAAGTGGTTAGTGGTTTATATGTCTCACTATTAAACACATTTCACAGAAAGTTGGTAAAATATTGTTATTATAGTCACCATTTTACAAAAAATCTATTGTTATGAAAATTACACAAAATCTCAGAAAAATAATGACTGGGGAATGCACACACTCAAAAAAGGGTTTTGATGTTGGCTTTAAATCATTCCAGTGTCTTACAGCTTTAACCCTGGAAATAAACTAGGGATCTAAAATAATTTTGAATAATAATTTGAATTTCAATTTTCTAACAAATTTGCCAAAATCACTGTCCATAATTTGTCAACAACATTCCACTTGTAGTAGACATAACATCGTCTGATAATTAATAGTCTATGGACCTGCTTGCAGGTGGTGCACACATTTTGTTAGTCCTGCTTGCATACGGAACAAGTCGCCCCTTCAGTGTTGAGGGTCGTGTCAGTAATATAGACCTGTGCCCTTCTGCAAGATGGATTAAATGTAGTCTACTTAAGACTATAGCACATTACATTGCTTGTTTGACGTCAATGGTGTCCTTTTTAAAAGTTTCAGATTACTTAGTCTTGTGACTGATTTCCAATATGGCATCGGTCACAATGATCATTAACATATTAATTTTTTTTAAATTACAAAAAAAAAAAAAAAAAATCATCAAAAATAGAAAGATGTGTTGACTTGAAATTAACAAATCTGAGTAAGGTACCCTCTCTACGCATCGACACACCAGATATCAATGCAATCTGACGAGTAGTATTTGAGATAATGAAAATATCATTTTTGAAAGAAATCCTATAAAACTGAAAATGGCACAGATCAATTTGGCATTGTGTATTGTCATCTATAAACATGAACTGCACCTCAAAACATATTTATAACTAAACCTCACAGCAATGAAAAAAACACTTCATCAAAGTTTGTCAAGGTTTCATCATGTTCTTCGTCTCCCTCCTGAAAAAGAAGGCAAGATTGATAAGACAGTATCCTTCAGTATAACCACACATATAAAATAGTGCCAATGGCATTGTAGCACAACTGTACCGTTTTAAAAACTGTTTACCCCACCTGCTTATCTGGATATAGGAATTCATTTGCCTATCCAACCTTGTCATAGCAACATATGCAATCATTTGGCTGTTACTATGGGTGTGGTCAATTTGCTAGACATATTTGCGTATAGTTTTTTGAATGTTCATTTGTCGATGAATATCAATGTCTCTCTCTCTCTGTCTGTCTCGCTGTGTCTGTCAGTCTAATCTCTCTCTCTCTCTCTCTCTCTCTCTCTCTCTCTCTCTCTCTCTCTCTCTCGCTGTCACTATGTATATACATGTATATATATAAGGGTTTTAAACTATATTATTCCTATATTTGATCGCTAAGTTAATAGGAAAGCTTTGCTAAGTTACTATACACTTCAGATAGGGGTTTTAGTCACAGATTCTCATATTCCAACATTATTATTGGAGTAGTATGTATTCATTTTGATTAATATTTTGGTCTTGACCAACATTTCATAAAAGTTTCAATACAGTGTAAAAATACACAAGCAGAATAAAGTAGATATTCACCTCTTTGACAAACAACATCAGAGGCAGAGAGCAAATGTATATTATCTCTGCACTGGTTGTACAGCTGTAAGTGTGTTGACATCCGTCAACACAATTTGCCTTCCCAGTACCACAGTTGAGCGAGAAATTTGGTGGCAAATCTTCTACTTCACTACATACCCAATCAAATACATCCTGAAAAAAAGTTGACTATTAATATTATGACAAGTAACTTTGTATGCATAATGAGTACATTGATGTCTCTGTAGCCTGCTTGTGTATTAATCTATTATGTCTGAAAAAACAACTGAATGTCAATATAGCATAGAATAAATAAATTTAATCAAACTTTAAGTGGCAACAGAAGAGACAAAAAAGTATAGGATAGCCCTGTTTTCCATGTAAACTACCCTAAAGCAGGCCTGTGATGCCAATACATTTCTTTCTCTTTCTGAGCTGTGACAACATCAATCTGCATATCTCACTGCATAAATATATGGCAGATATTTTTCAAAATATTCTGAACTTACTTTTAGGCTATCCATTCTTCGAAACGGCCTCTCTATTACACTTCCCTTATAGTAGACAGACACATTTTGTCTGTTATCATTTACAGCAGGCAGTGATAAATATGCCAATCGAGTTGCAGCTACCTACCAAAAAAAGAAGAAAGAATTTTCAATTTTGACATTTTCTGAAAGGTAGAATTCAAAGCTTTTCAGAAAGATGCAGCCTCCTTTTGTCAATGCCATGTCTTTTGAAGTAACCTCTGTCCTTTTATTTGCACAACAACAGTAAACAGGATTATGACACACACATTATTTGTTGCTTACAACTTCCCCTCTATTATCTATGCTTATAAGGACCTTCTTTGGGAAACTATTTTGCACAGTTGATATGTATCCCCTATCTTGATGAGGGTCACACTTTATTCTGTTTGGCCATATCCCATCATTTGATAGGTACGTGGATTGTGGTTTGGGGCCAGAATAGTAAACATGTTAGTTTTGTGATGGTAATAGGCTTTTTATTGATATCAGATAATGGATAGGTCACATGACCTTGTCTATGACATTTGTGTGCATGTAGCTGCTTTGAAGACAACAATGTTGCCAGACATCCAGTAGTTATCACAGAATAAACGTTCACCGTTGGTTTTATTTCACTAGCTGTCTGAACCACAGAAAGCACTAATATACATGTACATACTACACAATGGAAATAAACACTAACAAAATGCATGTATTGCATGCATCGTAGGTACTAATTTGTATCATATTGTACATCAAAATATTACTGGTGTAAATAAGTTACAGAAATTACAGACCTCAGTCTACATTTGTAAAGAGAGAAAATACTTTGGGTCTATGTTCTATGTGACACAGATGTTGCAGACTTCAAACTACATTAATTTTGTATACACATCAAAATACTAACTTGCTTAGATTTTGTACATCAGAATGAATGCTAGGGATGTCATTTGAAAGTACATAATTAGACACTTTGAAGACAACAAGGTTGCATTTTAATAATAACATTCACCTTTATTTCCCCTAGGCAATAGTATTACTAATAGTTTCTGTATGATAATAGTATGAAAGATGGTAAAGTTGCCTACCTCTTTTCGCTTTCTCAGTTTCAATTCTACTGATTCCTGTAAAATAAAAAATGATAGATATTATTGAGATTAATAGGCCACACTTCACCAAAATAAGTAAATATACAAAAAATCTTGTAAAAATAAAAAGTTAATCTAAATAATTTGTAAACAAAAATTGTTAGTTTTGTTTTTTGTGTTTGTGGATGACTCACAAGAGAAAAGGGATTCGGAAAACAGCAGTAATAGAAATGACAATACAAGAAAGTAGTAGAATACACTGGGAACTCAGCTCTTTATATGCACGCGCATTCCAACTTGTAACTGGAACTTACATCACACAAGAAATATCGATTTGATCGTCTGCCTTATCGCCTGGCTGCATGCTGATTGGTTGATTATATGTATGACGTATGACTATATAATGAGTTCATCATAAAAGACATCAATGTTAACAACAACGTATAACACAAAATATGAATCAATAAATGTAACTCACGATCGTGTTTTTTTAACAAGACCAGACCTGTGTGACAGCCATAATGAGGCTTGGTGCTTTACTCATGTGACATGACAGTTACAGCCATAATGATGTAGGCTTGGTGCTTTACTCATGTGACATGACATTTACAGCCATAATGATATAGGCTTGGTGCTTTACTCATGTGACATGACAGTTACAGCCATAATGATGTAGGCTTGGTGCTTTACTCATGTGACATGACATTTACAGCCATAATGATGTAGGCTTGGTGCATCACTCATCACACATGACATTTTATTACACGCCCTCAGACAATTGTATTGCAAAATAAACAATTACATGCCTGCCATGCACAGGTGGGGGATGGTTGAAATGTTGATTATCAGTTAGTTATCATCCTATTGTGTTTATTGTGTCTCTCTTACTGTCAGTGTAAAGTTCAAATGTGTTTACCTTTGTGTCAAAAACATAATGTGACATGAGTAAAACACCAAGCCTACATCATTGGAGCTGTAACTTTTTGATGCCCCCTTCTGGGATTTAGCTGAACACATGGAATTTTAGTGTGCAGCTTTTCCCTATTCAGGCATGCATTCAAATACTTGGCAGCAAAATATTAAAGAATTTACCCTTCTATGCTTTGGTGATCCTATCTTCATAGGGGACATTACATCTGCCGCAGCAGGTTCATCAATAACTACAGTTTTCACTGAGTCATCACCATGTGTACTCTCTTCCTGTTCTGGCTCAGGTGCTACATCCTCAGGAACATCTTCCTCAACAATTTCATTTACTTTATCATGTTGGCTTGACAATGACTTTGTCAGATTTTGCTGTCAACAGGATAAAACAAAATCCTAAGGTAAACACAAATACATTAAAAATATGTTTGATTATATCACTTAAAAGTATTTAATGAGATGACCATGCAGTGCTCTTGATCAGTGATAACAGATAACATGACCAAGTGTCAATACTGGAGTGGCTGCTAGCTGCAATTATATCACAGCCTGGTTTTTTATTTTGGTTGGTTACATATACCAGCTGACATGTGTATCAGTAAATCTCTGAATTCACAAGCTGCTATGATTAGAAATATTTATGCCCTCATACACATACATCAATTAAGAGCAATTACATTGATAAACCTTTCGCATCACAAATACATTCTAGCATGTGCGTGTGTGTGCTTGATTCAAGCAAACTCTTGCATACATGTGGCAACTAATTTGTAGAATCACGAGTCACAGTAAAGTGCAGAAGTATATGACTTAATTACTGTCTTCAATGTCACATGATCACCAAATAGAGTTTGGTTATATCTATATTATTGATTCAAGAGACTATTACAAAGCTAGAAAATCCCTGACAAATCCCAGAACTTAATAAACAATAAACTGTGAGAGTGATGATCAATCAAAGTATTTTTATTACGCAATCACTATTTATAATGTAGCAGCACAGCTATTACTCAATTTTTACACAAAGTATTGTAAACTGTCACAAGTGTAAGAAAATGCCCTATCATTATGTCCACAAACCTTGTCTTGCCTCTTCTTGTGTATGAATGAATTTCTTAACTGCAATTTTGCTGGAAAAAAAATAAAATTGCACTATATTATAATAGCAATCATAACATAATGCACAAAACATGTACATATTTAGTCAATTTGTGCACTCTGAATTAAGTATGGAGACTTTTACTGTTTAGGAAGTGCAATACCCTATAACTACACCTGAAATATTTTGCCTAAAGCAATACTGACCTAAATTAGTACAATTCTTCTGTCAATCATTTAGATACAGCAGTGCTCAGAACATTTCCTATTCAGTAGTGGACAATTAAAATGATACCTTTGAAGTGACTGAAAATTCAATCTCCTTGTCAAAATATCAAACATACAAATACTGAACAGATACAAAGTAATTGTGGGTGCCTCTGATGTAGTTTATACAATGGGTTGATCAGGTTCTTTTATCTGTGGATAATGACTTACTCTCATACACAATAGAAACTGATAGACCCTATACATCTTGCATCAGGGTCACCTGCTGTTACACTGTATCAAGGTATAAACATTTACATAATAGTGTGATAAGGGAGAGACTTGTCAGCAACTTCAAAGCCAGTTTTAGCTGTCTATAACTAATATACCATGTTGGGAACTGGTGGTAGAGTTGTAATTCACTTGGGCTAAACATTTGCAGCCTGAGTGGATGGCATATTGCATGTTATTTTCAAAATGTCTTGCAGATAGTGGTATTCCAGGTATTCAGGCATATTTACACATACTTATTATACTTTCAGTCACACCACAAACAATCAAGGACCAAGTCCTGTATACAAATCTGGGATAATTTTGTGTACAAAGATACAGCACATCAAATGTATATAGTAAGGTTCAACTGCTGTCTTTAACTTTATCAGTATATTGCTACTCGGCATCACAAATTGTTCATCCAGGAAAATTGTGATGTATACATCAATAGAAATTGCATTTTAAAACATTTAATACAACATACTTTTCCCAGTATACATATATACTGCAAATTTCCAACTGCTTACTCTTCTACTTTGTTGCTGTTGGTACAGTTTCTCATATGTGAACTCGCTTGGTTTTTCCAGCTTGACAAATTCTCCTATTTCATCTAGTTTATATGGGACTAAACTAACATTGTCAAACTGTACTTCTGCCAATCTTGCCCAGTCCTCAGCATTGGACTGTGTATCAACCATCAGTTTTACATAACCTTTGTTCCCACACTCTGTGGGAAGGCATGGTGGGGTCTTCTTTATAATACCACTATCTTTTATAAGCATGCTTATATGAAGTTCCTGGAAGACAAGTTATAATAAATATAACTGGTGTACTTAACTTGCACTTGTTTGTGCATACTCAGCATTTACAAGCACTGCAGGGTGATACTAAAACATTATTGTCAACATGTGCACAAATAAGATATAGGCGAGTTCAGCAATGTCCCTTCAGTACAAAATAACATGTGCATAATTTAAGGAAACATTGCTGAAATTGATGAACGTTGATATTATCGTTCCAAAAAAAATCCATGAGTTTGTTGTCATGCATACTTGCTGTGTTTTCTATTGCACTTTAACTTGCTATGCAAGTGGACATATCAGAAATGAAAAATGAAAATACCCTGTGTATGTCACACTTGTTCATGGGGTTCTTATCTTGACATAAAGTTATCTTGATTAATTGTGTTGTAAAATTGTTGTTACTTGAAGACAGCTATATCACATCTAAGTGCATCTCTTGTAAAATGCAAGACAAAAAGTTAGCAGTATGGGACTTTACCCATGCATAGACGTGCGTTAGAGATCAGTTGTGTGTTTCAATATTTTGTTTTGGTGTTGTACTAATTTGGACGAAAACAATTACATTTTCTATTAAACGCCTTTTTAGTGGTTCACAATCTTTCCATGTAGCAGTTTACTGTAAATATTAAATGCAACCACCTTCAAATACATATCATAAACACACACTTTGAATACAGTGATTGAAAACATTCTTCAGTAAATTTGGATGTGGTATGTCATTTTTGAACACATACCACATCTGCTATCAAGACAAAAAATTAAACCCACATGACTTGACAATGTAGGGTTAATGTTATTGAGGCAGTATTATTTAAAAAATATCACCAATGTAGTTGAGGCACAACTGTACAGATTTTAAAATTGTTTATCCACCTGCTAATCCATACTAACTATTGGTGTTCATTTAGTTGCTAAATGACTATCCAGTTGCGTGTTCAACCATGTTGTTATTTTTGCAATATACATGATCATTTGGCTGTTGCTATGGGTATGGTTTTGTTGCTTGGTATATTTTGAACACATATTGCCTGGCCATGAGGGTTATAGCACCCGTTTATTACACCCGAGGGACTGTGAGTTACCAGAATCACATGCTATTTCCCGAGGCCAAAGGCCGAGGGAAATAGCATGCGATTCTGGTAACTCACAGTCACGAGGGGGTAATGAACGAGTGCTATAGCCCGAATATAGGCCAGGCAATATGTGTTTTATAATATACATCATGCTGTGAACTTGCGGTGGCAGACGACATCGTCAGAAGCCGCCATTTTTACCTGCTGTGAACTCGCGGTGGTCACATGACCATGTAATAGTTGATGGAACTATTTCCCTAGGGAAAGTCATTCTATTTTCCTATCACGTGACTGATTCTAGCGAATCATGGCACAGCATTATCACTAGGTATATTATAAACATAAATATTGGGAATGTTTATCCAGTTGTCCATTAATCACTGTTGTCATACCTTTAATGCCGAAACGCCAGAAGTGTTTGGTTTTCTTCTTTTCATATTAACCTCTTCTTGCTTTGTTTTGAAGCTTTTGCAAAGAAGGCGCTTCAAAGCATCTTTACCATCTGTAATTAATTGAAAATGAGTTACAGATGAACTAAAAAGCATTTGCTGGGAGCAAAAATACATACATTGTAATGGGCAAACAATCAGTGCTGATAAAACTATTGCACTGCAAATTAAGATGTATGAGTATGTAGTTGATGTTACTTTTCATACATTACATTTGGCTAACGAATGCGCTAACTTTTCACCGAGGGTTTCTCTCATGAACCCATATGAGGGATGGCCCTCACTGGACTTCTTGGGAGACAAGTGTTTATATACTTAAAGAACTATCCAGTATAAATAAAGATTATTATTATTATTATTATTATTATTATTATTATTTTTATTATTATTATTATTATGTTGTTGTTGTTGTTGTTGTTGTTGTTTCTATTTACATGCACAATCTGTCATTGCAGTGGATGTGACTGAAATAGGCATGTCCATCTCTATTGCTACAGCATTTTAAAATTCCTTCTAGAGATCCAAAGGTGCAGTATGCCAGTTTTCTACTTATAATGTTTAAAATTGGCAGCCATATAGCCAAGACATACAGGGATCTTTGTGAACATGAGATATGGTCACTATCATAAGCTTGTATTTAATATCTGAATTAGGCAGTGTTAAAATCATGTCTAAAGAGTTCTACAGTGCCACCAAACATCAAAACTTCAACAGGCAATGGACAATAATTTTCAGACGTCTGCCACTTGATTCCAAGAGCATTGAACAAACAGGTCAAAACACTATCAATCTGCAAAGTTCACATGATACCTTACATATAACAAGTTGGGTCGAAATAGGTGACATCAATCCGAGCTTAAGAGACTATTATGCACAGAAGAAAAGACAGTCATTAAAAAAAAATAGGCTAGTTTATTACATTTATCAGGAACACATTACCTTGAGATAAGTCTTCTCTTCTGTTTGACATCTGCAAATAAAAATACAGAAACTTCTTAAAATTTAATTTCTAATCATGGTGGCATGAGAACATAATTATCAATAAAAGTACCAATTATAGCACAAGTGTAGAGTAAAATTTAGTTTTCTATTATGGGTATGTGGTTTTGGTAATAGGCATATCTGCATGCATTTTTGGAATGTTTATTCATTTGCCTTCCCTCACTGGTGTTACTGCTGATAGCAAACCATGGAGGAACGAAAGTTGTTACAAACAGGGTAAGTAAAAAAACGGATTGGATTAACACTTGGCTCAGCATTTCGGAACAGTTTTATGGCCTCTTTCTGGTGTATATGAAATGCCTGGGGAACTGAAAAATTGTTTATGAACAGTGAATTATTATGTAAGGTGGCCATATAATTGTTCTTATCAAATGATGGACTTAATACAAGTCTATACTTTCAACACATTGAGCAGTGTTATTATTCCAATTCAGTTGTTTACTTTCCCTAATTAATTGTCACAGGTTATGTTTGTCCTTGGTCTGATGTCTCAAGTTGTATATTGTCATTATACAACATGGTATACATGTTGTATTGGAGATGATCTTTTTGCTAAGGGCATTTCCATATTTATTTTTAAAAAAATGATTACTGCCTACCCATCCCTGTCATTATATTTGCAATAGCCTGTCATTTGACTGTAGCACAGGGTGTTGTCATGGTTGCTTGGGCCACTTATGTAAGTATATCACACTCATAATTTGCAGACTAACATATTTAGAATTATTACCAAATTTCATCCCAAGAGGTTTGAACGGTAAAGTTCATTACCAAAACCACTTGCAAAAATTCACACTTTTATTCCTCATTTGCATATCACTGGTTGGATTACCAAATCATGAAAAATCCTTTGTGTACATACCTATATCAACATCTTCATCAAAGTTCTTGTTAATCTGCTTATTGATTTTGATTTGCGTTTGTTTTGTTATGAACACTATCAGAGAAGTGCACAGCTTTCTAATTGGCACATGACTGTCAAAGATACTTTTGCAATGGGCAGATGATTGAATCTCAGGGGTAAGCTGATAATTACTTCTGCAATTGTCTGACTGATCAAAGGATAAACCATACTTGGCTATCTGAACTTGGAAATCAATAGCAAGGAGGTGAATCTTTTAAAAGTAAGCTCATATAACTTCACAATATGAAAGGCACCAGATCAGTGTAAACATGTAGTACATTACCAAGGTTCTCATACAAAACGTTTCACATTACATTGTCCCTGCTATGAAGTATGAAGACATATTGTGCACTAAGGGGGTAAAAAAATTAGTGAAGGTATTTGTCCTCTCTCTACATCTGTACCATTATGCTTATTTCTATCTCTGTAACTATGGAAATTGACCCGGAATTTATCACCATTTACAAGTGTGATAGATCTATGATGTATTCCCTGAGTGCCATAGGCTGTTAATACATCGTTCTTGACCTGCAATATTACTGTGTATATTCTATTTGCATTTAATCTGAGTGGTTGAGAGAAAATTACAGCCCAAACTACTGGGCCAGTTGTATGTGAGGCTTTGATTTGCGAGACCACCCTTTCCTGACTGTTGAGCAGGGTAATAGTAACAGATATTGCCATGTTCGTACTGCCAAATACATGTAAACCATACAAATAAATTGGTTTGTCTACTTGAAAGGAAATTCTGTCTCCCTCAAACTGATTTGTTCTCCACTCATTGACGTTAATATGCTCAGAACAGAACCGTTGTACAACAATGTAATGTGGTGACACTACATCTCGTGATTGAGTGCTTATTTGGGTATGAAAGTTTGGGTTAAAATTTGGATCACTACAGCATTGCATTAGCATGGTTGCATCTTCTGCGCATAGAATTTGTTCCACTACTATCTTGTGGACAGATATATGACTTAAACTGTTAAAACGGATATGAGGTAAAAATGCTTCAAAGTCTTGCGGAGTGTCTCTGCATTCAGGATTCTCAGATTCCTGCTTTTTTGCAACCCAAGCGAATAATGCATCCACCAACGTGTCTTCCGACACAGCTAAAGATTGCCTTTGTATAATTTTTACTACCAATGGCACAGACAGTTTGATAAAGTCTTGCAGTGTGACGTCAGTAACTAACAGGACTGCACCATTGTGGTCAATCATCTTAAGGCAATGGTCACACAGTTTAGTCAAGCTGTATTTGTCGCTATATTTCAACATTGCAAAGTTATCTTTGACTGTCATGTTATGAATTAAAAAATGTTCACATTTCTCTGTTAAGGTGGTTATCATATAAAAATCAGCAATCTGAATGTAGTCTGTTACATTTTGATTATCTAGTATCAGGTCATCGTTGTAGATGTTGTCAATCGTTTTCCTCATTTTTTCACTGTCAAATTGTTTACAGTATATTGTCCCATTTTTTGCCCACTTTTCGATCTGTGTTTTGATCATCTGTGAGTTGAGCTTCATTACCAATGAGTGCACTCTCAATGTACTGCCATCTTTCAAAACCAATACACAGTCTGTTTCTTCTCCACTGGCATATGCACTTTTTAACAATGTCCCGAGAGACATTTTGAATCTGAAATTGCAATATATTTAAATGGGGAATTTTTCAGGTTGATCAGTGCTGTGATGGAATTAAATTGTAGCAACGTCAAAGTATTCTTATATATATTTGAAACATGGCCTGCTGAAAAGTGCCATAATATAACTGTTGTGAAAAGAAAAGATGCTTTTATTGAAAGGTGTTAAATTGTGGTGCTCCCCTCTGGTGAATGAAGTGCAAAGGGCACATGTCCATCATGTCCATGTAATCCATCACAAACTGAGAGGTTGACCTTTCTATGTAAAGTTTCTAGGAGTGCACTGATATGCAAATGTCCAACCAGGACTCCACCTCCAGTCTGTTTAAACTAAAATCATGTGGGGACGCCACAACATCGACCTGTTTATATGAACACAGGTGGGGGCAGCACAGATTTTTGTGTTTGAAGAATCCTCTTGACTAGACTGGGGATTAGGATTGAAGTTTCTCAAACGAATGTACTGTACCAGTTTAGATTCTAGACTAATAAAAGAGCCATTTTGTCCTCACTACATCCTGGTTTTGTATTCATAGCACTACATAATACTACATACTGATTTGAAATTAATTGTGCTGTTTGCAATGATTTTAAATTTTAACAAATTTAGTTAGAAGGGGGTGGAGAAATGGCTTTAAGGCCTTACTAAAAGACTCTGTTTTAACTATTGATCTCATCCCTAATGTGTTGATTTATGATGCCAACTATTGACCTGTTATTTAGCACAATATAGCTATCGTATGACTACATATCTTCTTTCTGTGTTTGTGTTTCACTTATTCTCTGACACCTGTGATCATCCCCAAGTTTAATTAATAGATATTACCAGGTTACACGTGAACCCCCTTTTGTCTTGCTATTGTTTTGTGATAAACTACAAAGAATGAAATATATTCATAAGTGAACAAAATATTACTCATATTCTCAGAGAATATAATATGTGAATGACTCAAAAAAGTTGAAAACATAAGACTTGTTTGATGATGATCTAGTAATCAAAAATGTAGGACCATTTACTGTAGCCAGAGTGTAACTATATTGTGCGGGTTGCTGGGACTACTTTGTGCAGATTGCTGCAGGCCTTGGAAGTATAACTATTGTACAGGTTGTGGGCTGCTGCTGGTAACTGTGGGGAAGTGAGTGTAACTATTCTTCAGACTTTGGGTCACTACAGGTTGCTATTACTTTCCATTAAACATTAATTTATTCACTTTTAAACAAAACAAAAAATTGTTTGCTGGCCACTGGGGTAATTTATTGTGGAGGTAACACACTACATACAGAAATATTTCATAGAACCTATGTGCTGGGCTAATTGCACACACAATTTTGTGTATTTAAACCCCCATCCCTAAACATGATCAGATGGAATGTTAAAAAATGATTATAGTTAGCATGGCATTGACTTCAGAAAATATCCCAATTTCACTATTACAATGTACTTAGAATGATTACATAAGACCAGGAGTGAACAAATCCACTGGTCCTGGGAGGACCACACAAATTTTACCTTGTCTGGTCCGTTGGACCAGTACATTATTGTTAATAACTATGTTAAAAAGTCGTCTGAATATACAGATTCATGCGTAAGATTTAATGTTTCACATTAGCAGGACCTTGGACCACTAATTCTTTCATCAGGACCGCTGGATTTTTCAGGTACTTGTGGCGGGGGGGGTCACCAGTTCACAAAATGATTTGACCACTCCTAAAGACTTAACTATTTACTGTATCAGAGAAAACTGTGGACCAACTTATCTCTGAATCAACTCTTAACAGGAAGTGGTCCTGTTGTTTTGAAAACATCAAGTCAAGTCAAGTTTATGGCTGAAATCAATTAGACTGACTAGTTACACACACACTAGCCTGACCACAGTAAGATGACAGACAATTACATTACATGGTAAGGTAGGCCCTTGTTACATAACTGAAGAAAAGAATGAAATTGAACAATGAATAATTGAATAATTACTTACATCTAGTAATTATGTCTCTATTATTTTCATAACAGAGCTCTATAACAATAGCCAACTCCTTTAATGTACACTTCCACAAGTGGAGTAATGGTTGAGACTAACTTTGAAACCAATACTAGTAATCTAATCAACATCTGTGTAACATTTTTGATCTTTCTTTTGCCAAAAATGCCCTAAACTGAACAATTATGAACAGGACAAACAAGTGCCTTGAAGAGTGCAAACTGGTAAATGCATGTGTAAAAATGTCTATCAAGTAGTTTTCTATCGCTATCACTAGTGTTTAACTATTTTTTCAAATCACATTCCTTAATACTATATATAACTAGTATATCATATGTCTCTTGGGTGCAATATTTCATTATCATTACAAATTGTAGTAGTTCCTTTACCAAATCAAATATATTGTGTATAATTTTGATTCAAATTTAGGTTGATCCAAATTTATTGTACTACGGATTGTTGGTATAATAACAGTGCGAGTGCGCTCAGAGCCCCCCCCCCCTCCCCCTCCATTTTATGCAAAGTTGTAGGGGGAGCAATCACATGTTCCTTTGAATTTGAAATCTATTTGTATAATTTTAATAACAACCATGACGGTAATTATGGTTTATGAAAAAAACTGAAATAAAGATCGTACCGCATTTAGGCTTATGTGAAGTTCGCAAAATCTTCAACACCAAATTCACTACCACTGCACTATACTAACGTTAACCCTGACATTATTTCTAAGAGACATACGCCAGATTCGCGTGTCCACTTGTAAAATTCCGTCTGTCTGTATGAATGTAGTAGTAATAGTATTACAAAAATTGTCTCAGATTTGGGTAGTACGAGCAGCAATGTCATGATAAGTCTCTAACGTTTTGTCAACGTGCAAAACACCTATACTTAAGCTCCTCACGGGTTTTAAAAAGTGGGGAAAACTTACCGTATGGACGGAAAAAAAAGCGTGGATGATGGTAGGAACTTGTGTTTTTTTGGCGCGAAGCACAGCACTAGTCTCACAAAATACGCATGCGTCTGCGGGGATTATTGACACGATTTTGTGGGGGGGGGTTTAATCATAATTATATTCACAAGCGAAATACCGTGATTTTCGCACAGGCGGCAAATATGTTATGGTCGGATTTGAACATAATTCGGTGGGGAAAGGAGCATTAAACCCAGTAAAATTTGGTGAATAAGCAAGATAGTTTTGCAACTAGGAACTTTTCGATTTTACATTTGACATAATTTCAAAGTCAAAACAAGAAGGTTTTAACTCTACTCTGTCAGTCAATATATTTTGTACAAAAACACATCTAGAATGAAGATTAGAATGATAATAACTGTCGAAAAATAGATAAAGAAATAAAAAAAGAACATTAAATTTCTTACTTTATACTATGGTGTGCTGGCAGACAAATGGAGCTCTGCCGTCCGAGATTTAAGCGAGCTGAAGGACAACGAAGTTGTGGTGATGGTTCCAACTAAATCCAGAATCATTCACTGTTGAATTCGCTGTTGAGACTTGACTTGAGTTTAAAGCTGGCTTAAGTTACAAGTTGCATTTAGGATGCCTCGTCAACGTTGCTGACGCTGAATTCAGCGCTAAAATCTTAAACTTAAAGTGTTTATATGCTAAATTGTAATGCCGTTGGCGCACCATCGTTGACACTGAATTGTTTTTTATAGTTTTTTTTTTGCTTCATCACCGTCGATGCTTTCATATGCGGTCACTGAAGTTGCAGCCCATTCTTTTCAGCAACGCTAACGATGACGAAGACTTTTTTTCAGGCACGATGATGTCGCATGATGCGAACTACGACGACAACAACAACTTTCCAACGACTCAGATGACGACTTTTAAAAAGGCATCTTCTGCGCATGTGCGTTTTTCAACAACGATGGAGCTCAACGCGAACGATGGCAACGGTGGTGTCGCATATAGGCTATTTTTAGCATTTAAACTTAAGGCCGTCGACGAAGACGCACTTGTTAAAAGGCATCTTCTGCACATGTGCGTTTTTTCAACATCGATGGTGTCGCATATAGGCTATTTTTAGTATTTTTAGGCCATCGACGATGACGACTTCTTAAAAGGCATCAACGATGATGTCGCATACTTGGCCAACGATGACGAAAACTTTTGCATGCATGGTGATGGTGATGACGACGACGATGAAGGTCCACATTGGCGTGTGTAGCTAGTTTTATCGTCGACAACAGCCGATGACGACGACGACTTTGATAGGCTTTTTCTATGCAATGTAGCGTTGTCGACGATGGTCCCAACCGGCTTTCCATACGATATCCAACACCGGTACTCGGCGATACTTTAATACCATGAAAAACAAACCCATAAAAAACGTAACGCCTTAAGTGTAAATAAACGTTTAGTAAATAAACGATTTTTTCTTGATCTCTAATTAATGTGTGTCTGATATTACGTTTTATTTGTAGCCCTGTTTGAGAAAAATATTTTTAGCGAAACACAAGTAGGAAAACCAAAACTACACCCAAGGGATCATCAAAATATCATAATGATTATGATGACTACATCTCAAAATGACATGCTAAATTTATTTCCCTACACACTATGACAACTTGACATGATAAATACTGAACACTGCCGAGTTCCAGGCATGGGGTTAGAAATGTCAGTCATGAATACAACCCAGATTCTTTGAAAATGCAAGCTATGAGTATAAACAGCCGGAAATAAACACGATAAAAGTGTTGCATTTACGTCCTCAACGCTAGCTGTTGACGCTGTTTTGTCCGAGTGCCATTGGTGCAAGCACTTCTTGTTGTTATCGTCGCCCTCGGCCAACGACGATGCATGTTGCAAGGTTGCCAACGACAACAACTTTGTTAAAAGGCATCTTCTGCGCATGTGCATTTTTCAACATCGATGGTGTCGCATAGTATATTAGGCCATCGACGATGACGACTTGTTAAAAGGCATCAACGATGATGTCGCATACTTGGCCAACGATGACGAAAACTTTTGTATGCATGGTGATGGTGATGACGACGACGATGAAGGTCCACATTGGCGTGTGTAGCTAGTTTTATCGTCGACAACAGCCGATGACGACGACGACTTTGATAGGCTTTTTCTATGCAATGTAGCGTTGTCGACGATGGTCCCAACCGGCTTTCCATAATGTACACTGGTAAGTTGCCTCGATGATGTCGCATGATGTCATCGTCGCCCTCGGCCAACGACGATGCATGTTACAAAGTTGCGACTAAAAATAGCCTTTGCAACACCATCGATGGGTTCCATCGATGGTGTTGCAAAGGCTATTTTTAGTATTCTTGATTTAGACCGTCGACGAAGACGCAAAGGCATCTTCTGCGCATGTGCGTTTTTCAACATCGGTGGTGTCGCAAATAAGGCATCAACGATGATGTCGCATACTTGGCCAACGATGACGAAAACTTTTGCATGCATGGTGATGTTGATGACGACGACGATGAAGGTCCACATTGGCGTGTGTAGCTAGTTTTATCGTCGACAACAGCCGATGACGACGACGACTTTGATAGGCTTTTTCTATGCAATGTAGCGTTGATGACGATGGTCCCAACCGGCTTTCCATATCATCATCATCATCATCATCATCATCATCATCATCATCATCGTTGTTGGGGGACACATAGCTTAAATAGCAATGCTGATGACAACAACACAGCCAATTGCAACCGATCATTGCACTAAACAACAGTGGCACATTATTAGCTAACACTAATGTGAGTACACTGTATACGGTTCTCCACTTACAAGCTGAAGAAGTAACTTGTTTACGGAGTACTTGTTTAGATTCTTACATATACACATCACAACCAAGTTTGTGAAATACTATGGATAACAAACAAGTCTGCAGAGAACACACTTAACCCCATTGTGCAGGTGCAGACCCGGGTCAATGCATTAACATTTGATGAGAGCGAGTCTAAAGTTAAAATGTCAAAATGAATCATTCTGGGACAGCTGCTGAGAAAAATGTAGCGTTTGCAAAACAAAAGTGTATTTCATTGCACGACAAAATAGAATTGTTGTGTCAGACATGTTTTCAGATATTATGTCAATAAGATTGGGTCGATCATGAATGATGTATCGATATCTTCACTCACCACTCTACTAGACATTTTAGTGTCATCAGTGATGTATTGATTGTATTACATTACGCAAGTCAGGCAGATTTGTGCGTCGTCATCCCCGGGTTAAGTAACTTGACGGAGTAGATCGTGATATGATTTGACTCTGTGCCCTCTCTGCTCTTCTCGAGGGACCTCGCCTGTCAATTGTGGAAATGTTTCTTATTTCGCAAAAGAAGTAGCGAGACTCACGTTTTTTTATTAGACTAGTAATGGCTTATGAAACTAAGCGGATAATGGGTTCCGTCATTGTTTGTATTGACATGAACTAACAGCTGATCGTAAACGAGCTTAGGTGTGTACAGGGGGTTTTGTGCTTCGATAATATTCGGCTGAACGTTCCCGTACTGACAGAGCACTTTTGATATTCACTACTCAGTAAATTTATTCTGAGATTACGTTCGTAACAATGCTATTGTTCATAAACCGTACGCGTGATATATGTCTTTCTTATGTGGAATTGTAATCGCATGTTTGCAAGCAGTACTAGATGATAAATCGAGTAGTGACACAGAGCACGAGGTATGAGTACTATAGATTAACTAGATGAGAGAAATAATTTTTTTACTGTGTCGTTTGTTCTCTTGTATGTACACGCACGCGCTTGTTCGTGTGTATATGTTTGTATATACAGTACAGTACAGTACAGTACAGTACAGTACAGTACAGTACAGTACAGTACAGAGAGAGAGAGAGATAGAGAGAGAGAGAGGGAGGGAGGGAGAGAGGGAGATAGAGAGTGAGAGGTTCATAGTCATTAAGTCCACGATATATATCTACTAGTATATACACACGTACGTACTATATACGTACGTACGTACTTACGTATGTATGTATGTATGTATGTATGTATGTATGTATGTATGTATGTATGTATGTGTATATGAGTGAGTGAGTGTGTGTGTGTGTGTGTGTGTGTGTGTGTGTGTGTGTGTGTGTGTGAATGCGTTTGCGTGCCTGTGTTTAACCAGATAATGATATATTTGTTAATCATCTCAAAAGACTAATGACTCTTTTGTTTTCTTTTTCAATTGTTCATTTTTGACAAGCTTTTTCTCACTGAAATTACAGGGCGAGATGTCTCCACTCCAAATAGCTGCACAGAATGGACATATAGTGACCGTTGAATACTTAGTGAAAAACGGTGCTATGGTAAGTGCACAGGACGCTAACGCTGCTGTTAGGAGAGTTACATGCAATAATATTATAGAAGATAACATTCCTTGTCCTTGTCCAGTCATTTTCCAATTTTTCCAAACCACGTACATTAATAAGGTAACTTTGTGATTGCAATGTAAAGTATTAGCTTGAAGTGTTTTGATAAATAAATAAATAAATAAACGTTATTGGCAGCCAGGTTTATTGGAAATGACTGCCCAGCTTTCGTATTACAAAATATACGTACATGTAATCAGTTAAAGTAGCTATATAAAGCACTGTTATGTACCGCATCTCGACTTATTATTTGTGTTGCATTAATGTTTTAGCGTAAACACGCATTCTTTTGCTGTTGTAGGAATTTACTGGTGCGTTCCATGCAGCAATCGAGAAGGGTTACGTTGATATAGTTCGACTTCTGAAAGACTCGGGTGCCAATGTAAACGAGAAAAATATTGTGAGTGAGAAAAAGTTTCAAGTTTTGCTTAGTTTAATTTTTATTTACTAATTATGGTTAATAACTTAATTATGCGGCAAACAACGGAAATCAATATAATTCTTCGTGCATTTAACCATCATGTATACATGTATGCATGATGCGATGACGGAATAGCGGCTCAGCGATTACGTGGTTGAATGAGAACAGCGCCGCCTATATACATGACACATCACCGAGGGTGTCGTATCCCTTTATCTTTGAAGAAAAGGATGATACTGAAGAGCGCCCACAACGGCTGATCTTTCGGTCTAAGATTATCAATTCGTTAAAGGAGAATACACCAATTTCAGTGGTACGGCGCACAGCAATTAATACATTTATTAATTAGAAGTGTACTTTTGTCCAAAATATGAAGACAACATTTTGTATGAACAAAACCCGACGATGCATGATCCTTCGTTATGACAACTCAGAAAGTGGTATTCGGTTTTATTTCTAGCGCCAGAAAAATCAGATCACGTGACATGTTATTGTTGCTGTTATCCTACAGGTTGGTGACTATCCAATTCACCTAGCTGCATGGAATGGCCACTGTAACGTCATCCAATATCTTTTAAAGATGGGAGCTATAATCAACGCATGCAATAAGGTATGACGCCATTATGTTCACCGTGTATATAAGTGTGAGCATTTCAATGGTCAACATCTCCATCCATACGTACGTAATAACTATAGACTGTCAACAGTCGTCTTGACTTTTTTTTGTGATTTATATTTAATACTAAAGTCGATGAAACTAATAGAATTAAAGATAACATACGTTCCATGAAGTCAAGACGGACTTTCATTTCTATGAATATTCATTAGCGCCTTCGTTTATGGGACGTCTTTAACCTGGATGCCTGGGTAACCACTGGGGAGCGTTTGAGGAGATAGTACATATGCTAGATTAAAATTGCATGTGTTTGAATCCTCAGGGAGAAGCACACGTTCTGTATGTGCATTGTGCATGCTGACTATTAGATTGCATGTTATAGGTTATGTATTTTGAACACAATTAGTATTTAAATAAAACACATTTTTAGAAATTTGTTTTAATAATACGACAAAATGTAATCTGCATCTGAATACGTAGCTATAGTGTGGTAGGATGTATCACGTGACTGCGAACACATCAAAATTACAATATATTAAGACGATGACCTACAGCTAACAGTCACCCTAAATTACGGTTCATATCGCTGCATGGTCAACATTATCTGGAGCTATTGGTAGCCAAACCCTAATTCGTTTGAGTGTGTTTATTTAGTGGTTGATAACTAGGAACAGAGGCAGGAGCGACAATAGAGTCTAAACCCGTGTGGTGACGAGGTACCAATACTCAAGGGAATTTGTCTCATATTGATACAAAAAGAAAGGTCATGGGCAATATACCACATTTGTCTATCATCACTCCAGAGTCCACAATATAGTTATAAATATATGTATCATGGCCAGGAACCAACGGCATGTATATACGATTTCTTACATTAGTATTAGTTGTGTAGTAGTGTTACCTCATACATGTATGTATTCTATTCGATACTCTCATAGCATTTTACTTACAATTCAGCATGGAGACACTGCACTTCATTACGCTGCTTTTAGCGGTGAGAAAGAAGCCCTCGAAGTACTTTTAAACAACGGCGCTGATTCCTTCGTACAGAACAACAAGGTGGATATATTTCTTGTAATTTGATCACTTCTGTGACTTCTTTCTCTTAAACCCCAACCCCTGTTTATTCTGTTAGATGTACGGATGATATACAAGGCAATAAACTTAGTTACTATCGTAATTTGAAGAGGGAGACGGAAACGATCAAAAAGTTGGTCCACTTTACCGCCTAAATCGCTGGAATGGGGCTATTTTTACTGTTTCTGATCTGACATCCTTTTGTCATTTTAGTTATGATAAATAAAAAAACCCGATCACTATAGCATGAACAAACTGCTAATTGAACAAAGTAATTTATTCACCAGCTTGTTTATTTGCAGGGGGAGACTGCCTATGACAGAGCACATTCTGAAAACCATGAAAGCATTGCTTCTATACTTCGTCCATATCACAGGGTGAGTCTCACTTATCTTTCCTCTGTTCCTGCAGTTGTTTATATTATATTTTTGTGTCAGTTTTAATATGTGAATGTACTGCAGAAAATATAAATCAAGTTTCAGAATTAATACACACATTTACGTTATCTAGGTAACTTTTCACTTACTACAGTGTAATATTGACATAGTGCGTTTTCACATTTCTGTCGCCAGCTACACTCAAATACGGGTTTGAAGACGACCGTGGTCTCATCCAAGCAAAGTCCAGTACTATTACAAGTCGAACACGTGGATTATTGAAGTTGATGACGTCATTCAATTCCCTGCGTCATAAATCGTGCAATAGTTTTATAGAATGAGTTCAGCGTGTTACCACAGCTTCTTCACAAAAATTGTACATAATATTTTTTTTTGAAACTGAATTACCTTTTTTTCTTGAAATTGTTTTGTTTTAAATTTGTCATAACAATGGTTTGTTGAATGGATAGAAATGGACGAATTGCTAGATAACTTAGAAGAGGAACGTAGGCCTTGATGAAAAAATATTGCCTTTTTATATACACAAAAAAAGAAAAGAAAAAAAAAAGGTGAACGCCACCCCAGGAAATATAGATATTTTCATAAAAAACATGATTTTACATCACCTACAATTACTTCCGGTTTCTGATAAACATCAAGATGATCGTGTACCCTAATTTCTTGCCATGAGCTATTCCACCAAAGGAATCAGCTGAAATAATGTATTCAGTGATTGAACACTGAATAATCATGAGAGCTGTTTTACACCGCTCTGTATATTAGTTTTACATTCATGAATATTCAGTGTTCAACCACTGGATACATTATTTTTGCTGACTCCCACGATACAACAACCCATTGCAAAGATACCCTATAAATGCACAAGATCAACTTGATGTTTCTCTGAAATCGCAAGTAATTGTAGGTGTTGTAAAATCATGAAATGACTTTCCAGAACCCATACTTTATGAAAATGTCCCTATTTCCTGGAGTGGCATTTCCCTTTACTTTTCACATTTACAAAATCCACATTTCATAAATGTTTGTTTTTGTGTGTATTTGTTTTGGACGAGTGTTATCCACTGTATTTGTGAAATTGAAACAAACATTGCCCTTTAGCCTGGTAATAATTGAACCAAATGCAACAACGTGTTTAGTCTATCTTTACAGTGAAATTGTTTGGTCATTACACTTCATAATATAGACTGCATGATACGTCGTGTCGCTCCGCCCTCACCGGCCTACTCTGACAGGAGTTGTCCGATGTTTGAGGGCGCCCCGTCGCGGTGTACCTTTCAGGCTACACTTTATATTGCAATGAATGAGCACCATGGCGAGTTGATTGTTTCACTTGGTATTGTAATACCATATATGTTTTACATCATTTCTTCGCAATCTGAAACAAACTGAAAGTGAATCTTAAAAAGTTACATTTGTCAAGTTTGTGAGAGGAATAAAGCACTGTCACTTGGTTATGGCGTATATTTGTAGGAAATAATCACCTATGAGTACGTACATATTCATTGCTCATCTAGATCGGACACATATTCATGTCTGATAAGTGTACATCTGAAAGAACAATAAGAGTTTGAATTTGATGTTTCCTGGCATGTGAGCGAGAGCAAACTATGTGATGTTATGTAAAATCATGAAATGACTCTCCAGAACCCAACAGTTTATGAAAATACCTTTATTTTGGGGGGTTGCCGTTCCTACGTGAACATTACATTCACAGCCAGTCATACAAATATGTCAAAAACTAACACCTAGAGCCTAGAGGGAAATACAAGTATATATTCAGTTGAGCTATGAAATTTATGACGAAAAAAAAACGTGTTTAGGAGACAAACGTGATTATAACCACTGACAGATAGCCACGCACACATATCAACCCTATCCGAAAATCTATATCAATCCGAAGAAGTATATTGCTTATCACGTCATAACTTTGTCATGTGGTAATTATTCACTTGAATGAACACAGAAATATCAAATTTTGCCCGTTTTCTATAATTATTACTACGGCACATATAAGAATCTTCAATACTTCTATTGATGTTACCAATTTTTTTTTTGACAGTGAATTTTCACGGTTGCATTTGGTTCAGAATTTAAATCTCAGTAGTTGTCAAATGCCTTTATAGTGACCGTAGTAATTCCAATAAGACAACATGAGACACAGCTCGACTCGCAAGGGCTTCTATGTTTTATTGACTTTAATTTGATTTCTCCAGAATGTATATTTTTGAAACGAATCAAAAATAATCTGAAGTCACTCTTTAATAGAAAAAGGAGCCGAGTCTAAAAGCAACTTTTGAAGAACTATGATGAGTTTGAACTCTTTTGTAAAGAGTTTTCACATCCAATCTAAAATACATTACTTGTACTGGTCACATTTACGTTAATGTCATTGCCTATATAATGTTTTTTTTTTTCACATAAAACGACATATTTGAATTGTTTCTGAAAAAAATTATGTAGATTAGAGACGGGTTTTATTGAAGTTGACTTTCGAAATTTTCAAATTGGTGTGCTCTTTCATTTCTTTCAACTTTTCTGATGATTGAATTTCAAAGCATTTGCGTTATCATTGTATTTGTCTTTTCATTGTTTGTACAGGAACAGAGTATGGTGAAATGATAGCATTTGTTTAAAATATGTATGTCATACATATTATGCACACACACACACACACACACACACACACACACACACACACACACACACACACACATATATATATATATATATATATATATATATGCATTTTGTATATATATATATACAGTATCTTATATATATATATATATATATATATATATATATATATATATATATCTGAGACTGACTTCGTATGTATGTATGTATGTATGTATGTATGTATGTATGTATGTATGTATGTATGTATGTATGTATGTATATGCATGCAGGCATGTCTAGTCTGACTGGCTGGGCGGGAGGGTGGGCGCACGCACGTCTGTCTGTCTATGTATGTGTGTATGTACATATGTATGTGTGTATATGTATGTATACACGTATGTGTGTATCGGGTATGTCTATTTCAGGAATTTGTAAGGTTTCTGGTGATGAGAAAGTATGAGGTTAAAAGAAGAAGAAATCATTTCCGTCTTGGAACGCTGGAACCCCTTGGAATTAATAGATTATTCTCGTCATTCCCAATCTAATCAGTTTTTTTTTTTTAAATTTCAGGCGTGTTCTATTGGGTTCTATTTGCATTGGTGTGTGCGAATATTAGAACTTTTCCCACGTATAACCGTTTATATATGTATGTATGTATGTATGTATGTATGTATGTATGTATGTATGTATGTATGTATGTATGTATATATGTATGTATGTATGTATGTATGCATTTTTTCATTTTTGATGACTCCATAGATTTTTTACCTCTTGTTGGAGATACATACGACCAATCAAATTTTCACATACCAAGGAGTTCAAAAGATAAATTCGTAAATGAGGCGCGGGAAAGACTCTTTTAAACATCTGTCGAAACTTCGGCATACATTCTGCCAATGGTCGCATGGCCAGCGACAAAGAAGGAAATGTAACACATGTATCTCCATTAGGCAGCAGTGTTATCGATTACGTCATCATCTCCGCAAACCTTTTTAGTTATGTAAATGATTTCGAAGTTATTCCACACATAGAATCTGATCACTTTCCCATCACCTGCCACTTAAAAGGTACTAACATCCTCTCTCACGGAAAGGAAATCGGCCTGACGTGTCAAGTCCACCTTCCATTCGGTATTCTATGAATGAGAAATGCAAAAATCACTTCAAAAGATATCTACTTTCTACACCTGTGCAAAAAATGGTTGAGAACTCAAAAAGGGCATTCCAAAACCCAACACAGGTTATACGTAAACTAAATGAAGCCTTAAAAGAAGCAGGTAAAGATGGTCAGATTAAACCAAGCAATCGTAGAAGTCAAAGGTCATTGCACTCGCCCTGGTTCAATGAACTTTGTCAACGAGCCAAGAGTAACACTTACGAGAAATTAAAGCTTTTCCGACAGCTCGGTACCACTGATTCCTTAAGTGACTTCATAACCACGAAGAAATTCTTTAAGCAGACCTGCAAGAGCTGCAAACGTAACTATCAAGAGTTGATTCGTAATCGCTTTAGATCTAGAGAGGCCGAAACAAAAAACTCTAGCGAATTCTGGACCATCCTAAAAATTCAATAATTGGTCGAAAGAAAATACCATCTAATGATATTAGTATCCAGTCATGGTATAATTACTTTAGCAACCTGTATAAAAGCTGCAATGATTTAAGTTCAGGTGACAGGGAGTTCTTGCATTCTGCTGAAGAGGTTCTCCGCGATCATGTTGGTCAGGTGGAATCAGAGGCTACCGATGACACTAGTAATATTTTAAATTCTCGAATAACAGAGATTGAGGTTCTAAACAGTCTGACAAACTTGAAAGATGGGAAAGCTCCCGGTCCAGATGGGATTCCAAACGAATTCTATATAATTATTCTGCAAATATAATTTTACCAGTGTTAATGGAGCTTTTTAATCATATTTTGGACACAGGAAACTTTCCTTCTGAATGGTCTTCTGCGATTGTTATTCCACTACTGAAAAAGGGAGATTCGAGTGATCCCAACAATTACAGAGGAATATCTTTATTAAATGCTCTCGGAAAAGTCTTTACTACAATTCTAAAGGTGCGTTTAACCAAGTGGTTTGAAGCCACAAATATAATTTCAGATTGTCAAGCAGGCTTCAGGAAAAAACACAGTACAATTGACAACATTTTTGTTTTTTACGCTATTATCCAGAAATTCTTGAGTATAAGACGAGGAAAACTATATTGTCTCTTTATAGACTTTTCCAAGGCATTCGATAAAGTTAACCACTCACTTCTGTTGTACAAGCTAGCACCAATGGGTATTCGAGGCAAAATGTACCATATTCTACAATCTATGTATAGTGAGATCAAATCGTGTGTGAGAGCCAGCAATGATACTTCGCAATACTTTGATTGCCCAGCAGGTGTAAGGCAAGGCTGCATTCTCAGTCCCATTCTTTTTAGTTTTTATATCCAAGAACTCAATACTCAGTCGTCCGGTCAATCAGGCATACAACTATAAACACAAGACATGTACGATTTATTTGCCCTCCTTTACACAGATGATGTTATCATTTTTGCCGACTCAGTCACAAATTTACAGCATCTAATTGATATCCTTTCTACTTTCTGTACAAAGTGGCGTATGCAAGTCAACCTTGCTAAAACAAAAGCAATGGTTTTTAGAAGAGGTGGACACCTCTCCCGTTTTGAAAAGTGGTACTTTGATGGCAACGTAATTGAAACAGTGTCGTATTACAAATACCTTGGTCTTCTTTTATCTTCAAGAAATAATTGGTCGAAGGCGGTGAGTTCATTAGCTAAACAAGCCAGCAAGTCTATGACCACGTTATCTATTGCAAGAAAGAAGCTTGAATTTGTTGATCCCAATGTGCATTTTAAATTATTTGACGTAATGATTTTACCAATTTTGACATATGGGTCGGAAATATGGGGATACCAATATTACGATGCTTTGGAGAAAATTCAGAGAAGCTGGTGTAGAAAATTATTGGGGGTCCCAACCACTGCTGCGAAAGAGGCTGTAGTCGGCGAATGTGGTCGTCTGCCAATTTATTATTCCACTTTAAAGAAAGATTTGACGCAGGAATCCGCGTACTGTTTTTAACCGTATGTGGTCATCTCAGTGTAGTATTGTGAAAGCTTGCCTAAGCTAGTCATGATGACGAGGTAAATTAGATGATATAGTCTGCAGCTACGTATGTAAGCCGAAGAGGGCGTATTATAAAGCGTTGCAGGTAGTTGCCAATCAATGTATTGGTCGTCGCTCTTTCACCTTAGATACAGGCTTAATATTTATATTACTGGGTAATACGCTTCAATTAGACGTACTGGCGTGGCCTCCCTCAAACTTAACCATGGCAACTGACGATGTGAGGAGTCATGTGACATAATCAATACGATTACTCACACAGCTGTTTTCAACTTGAGTGGTCTTACATTTAACCCGAGTTTAACCTTACACACCTTCACTGGCAGCTGGGTCACTTAGGGTATAGACGAGTGACTACAACTGCAGACATCACACCGTGGACTAACATAACCTGTTACAAACAAGGAGAGTAAACCACTGAATTGGATTAATAACACTTGGCACAGCATGTTGGAACAGCAGAGGCTTGTATTACACACCATGGTTTGATAAGAACAGTTTTATGGAGAGAAATCCCACACAGTTTTGTTATTTTGTTTCAGAATCAAAGTCCACCGGTTTATTCAGCAAGCTAGCAAGTCTTATACAACATGAGATTACACAACTAAAAAAATATCACTGTGAATGATGGTATCTTTTAATTCAAAGTTATGCAGTAGTACAATATAAAGTATAGACAATCAAAACTGTCAAAAATATCATATAATACACACATAATGAAAATATGCAAGAAAGGAAAGTGAAAATATGATATATTAATTTAAGTCGACATGCATGTACTAATGTACAGTTAT
Organism: Glandiceps talaboti; assembly: GCF_964340395.1. Classification (NCBI taxonomy): domain Eukaryota; kingdom Metazoa; phylum Hemichordata; class Enteropneusta; family Spengelidae; genus Glandiceps; species Glandiceps talaboti. The sequence goes on along the minus strand of NC_135551.1, from coordinate 20,845,398 downwards.
AATGGATTTATCATACAATTTAACACACACCATATCACTAATAACCATTGCATTATATGTATTATAATTCATAAAATCCACATAGAGTCAGTTGCCCCATTTCGACAGGAACGCAAGTGTTACATTTAAGCAATAACCCCCGCCGAAGGCAGGTAAACACGAGATTTTGGTACAATTCGCGACATATAGCACGAGCCGAATGGCGAGTGCTATATGGAGCGAATTGTACCAAATTCGAGTGTATACCCGCCTTCGGCGGGGGTTATTGCTATTATATTATATCAAAATATGTGTCTATTTCTTCTAAATGTGATTCTGTGGTTATTTATATGCCTGAAAAGGCGAATTCGCTCGTACAGAAAAAGATCGTCGGTAATAGATCGTCGGGAACGAGCATATATTTTGATGAGTGGATACGTTCACGTCGCCCATACACACACACTGCATGAACACAAACCATACACTGCATTGCATTGCATTGATAAATTACTTTATTTACATCATATAATGCTAACGAAAACGCGTTGAAAACTAGAGCAACGAAGAAAACGGGGCAAGAGGTCAAAGAAAGTAACAATTTTGTTTGGATATTTACATAAGAACAATACAATCTTGTACACTGCTAAAAATAGATGTCTCGGCGTTGAATCAGTTGAATGGAGAAAGCTCGAGGCAGTAAATCAGAGACGCGACGTTACACAGTCTACTTTAATTTAATGGTTAACAAATTGAACATTGACTGAACCTGAAAATGTACAGTTTTGAAATAATCCTGACGCACTTGACTGATGGTTAAAAGTTAATTATAAATTGGTGTTGCTTGATTCAACGAGAGCAGGACGCTGACGGCTCGTTGCATGGGAGAACTTGTACGTTATCAGCCATGGCCAGTGATGTTGAAGCCACTGATCGATCGTTGCTTTCGATCGCAAGGTCATCAGTGGAATTATTTGGACTACTGTAACCCAAACTATTGTACAGGATACCTGACATACCTTTACTCTGAGGAAGTGTTAACTTATTTGGTATAAGAACGAACACTAGCTTCTTTTTTGTGAGTACTATTCATATGCTAGTTTAGGGGCCCATTTTACCACTGCCAGCCGTGGTAAAATGGGATTTTACCACAGTTATTATCCAATCAGAATGGCCCATAGTAGCATGATATAATATAATATTTGTTTTACAGCAAAAAATGACTAAACGCAAACTCCTGTAACGGAAATACACGTTTTCGATAGATACCATGGATATGTGCATTGACAATATTACTGATAGTAATTTTCCGGTATCACTATAATACGTATTGAAAAGTTTGTTTCATTCCTATATATTTTTAAAAAAAAGATATAATGACAGTTTCCTCAGTACATCAGTATACAATAAGACTATTACATGGAATGTTTCATATATGAGTCATGATCGATGAGTCACGTCTTATTGCGAAAATGAAAAAAAAGAGAGACTCATTCCGTTTACTGAATGAATCATCATCTGATTAAGCTGAGGAGAAATATATATTTATCTGTGATTTCCAGAACACGTGAAAATGTATCATTCTATAGAAACACTGTTTCGAACAGCTACAATCATAATAACGATATTGCTTCTCTTATATTTTCTTCGCTCACACGCAAGCGAATTTTTTTTTATAATGACATAATATTTCGCCACTATCTACTGCACATGCGCTTTGATACATGAATGTCATGAGATCTTATCGATCTCAGATCGCCAACCAATTGCAATTGGTGGTCTGAGCACCTATCTAATAAAGAGTTTGGCTAGTGATTGCGATATATTAACAGCGTCGTTACTTCTGTGTCGACTTACATATATTTTGTGTTTTCAATGTGTATTGTTGTATTTGAATTATTTGTTTTTTAGTATAAAAAGACAAAGAAGGAAAGAAAGAAAGAAAGAAAGAAAGAAAGAAAGAAAGAAAGAAAGAAAGAAAGAAAAGAAATACCGCTGTAAAACTACATACCAATTTAATCAGATGACTCCGAAATACTTATTGAATGTAACTGTTCGTACAGAGAAACATTGATTAGAATTCATCTTTTTCATTTGTTGGCATCTTCTCGCTTTCTTTTGGATCATTTTTCTTTTCTTGGCCATCTTTTGTAGCTTTTTTAACTTTGTCAGTTGCTCCGTCGTTCAACAGCAGATTGATATTAGGAGTCGGCCCTTCGTTAATTTTGTTGGTCTTGTGAATAACAGCGTTACATTTTCTTAAATTCGCTGTAACCTTCCATAGCGATATTTGGATGGGGATCTTTGTCTTCAGAAAACACGGGTTCTGAAACAAGTCATCCAGGCCTTCTAAAATTTTGAGCCCTTCAATCAGACCTCCTTCGTCTAGATTTGCCGTCTTCCAGATGTCTTCCTTGTTTAGCTCTATATCGCTTTCATCCATATCTCCAGTGAGTTGGCCATCCTTGCATTCGATTATTCTGCCTACGTCTCTCAATTTAGCCCAGAGTGAGTCTAGCTCTTTAATAGTCGCCAGCAACCGTTTTTCTTCGTAATCATCTACGGCGCTGTGTATGCCAAACATCTGGTTCTTGTTGTCTCTTTTCTCAATTTCCATATCCAACAGTGATTTCTGATTGGTCGAAGCTTGGTCAAACTTACTCACTTTGCAGTTGTCATACAAGTTTTCAAACTTCTCCGCTTTGGTCTGCCAGCTGTCACGTGACTCAGTACATGTATTTAAATCTTTTTGTACCATTTTTACCTTTGCGTTCATTTGCTGTTCTTTCTCTGACTTCCGTGCTTCTTGAAGTTCCTGCTTCAGTGTTGTGATTTCGTCATCGTTGGTCTTAATTTGGAATAGCAGTAGACAAACTATCAGTGCTACCCCTGTTAATATATAAAAAAAATAAAGCATATTTTATAGTATGAAATAAAAACAATCAAATCTTGAAGTTAAATATTAACCATACATTTATATTGAGTGCTTTGTCAATTGAACTTTGAAACTGGATTTGAAATGCAAACATATGCATATGTCCACTCTCTGTCAACTGCATTCTGTTCTTTTTGCAAACATTGAGCTTATATACGTCACATAGGCAGGATATTCTGAAATCGAAAGTTGAATGTATTGTTTAAAACAATCTTAACTTTGAAAAAGGCTATATTTAAAAGCAGGGTTGAACGCAAAAGGAAATATGGACAAGCGATTATATATGCTACGATTTGTTTATAAATAAATAAATAGACAAATAGATAAATAAGTAGACAGACACTAATAAAGAAAAGAAGAGAGAATAGACAACATTATATACTCACCTAATATGGTGAAGATAGATCTAAGTTGTTCTGGTTGCATTTTGAGGTACACTCTTCTGATACTGTAGCCCTCGGTGAGTCCTATTCTTATGAACCGTCGACACGTTTAAGTTAAATAGGAACAACGCGATGCCAGGACTCTGATAAATTAGGCACTCGCACCTTCGGTGTTGTGAAACTCTCACCGAGTGTACGTTGCTGTATGAAGTATGATTCACGATGCGAGACTGAGAAATACGTGTAACTGGTACATTGCTGTGCTATATATGTTGATAACCCGGCGTGAACTAAGAGGTGTGACGTTTGAATGGCCATATTGTAATTAATCATGATGACAAAAATAGCATGGGAATTCCACGTATAACATGTCGTGTTTTGTTTGGATATGTTTAATCGTAATCGCACAGTGTGCATGCGGCATTGTTTGTCTTTTGTACAACAAAATGCAACTCTTACAAGGAGTTGGTTAGAGCCCACTACACAAACTTTAATGTTAGCCCCGTAAGATCTAGAGGAGGATTGGTAATCCTGTACATGTCAAACACTGAGTCAACATTTTGACAGCTAAAGGGTATAAGCTTGCCATGCAACCGTCTGGTGTATAGCCTCAAGACATCCAAGCGTTCCAGGTAATCATTTAATCTCGGTTCATCGACCGTTGACCCTTCCCTTCACCTTTGTCCTTGAAAATTCTTATGCATGTGCATTACACTCTCAGTGAGAAAAATACCATAATTAATTTACAGAATGTGAGAGATCATGATCATAATATGATCATACATGTTATCATATATGTCATATTATAACCGTTATGAAAAGATGAATTTTAACACTTCACACCACCCCCAGGGGAGGCCATGTGTGGCATGTGCTGTAATTATCCGATTAAAACTTGTGTACTGAATGTTTAGTTTTTAGTGTTTCAACACCCACCTTGATTGCAATCTGGTCAAAGAGGTGGCTATATTTCATTTTCCTGTGTTATTAATTCTGTGTGTCTATATTTATGAATAAACTAAACAACACAAAACTCTGACCAGTCCTATATAATTAATCCTCTCCACTGTGCCGTCGTTACGTTGTTGGTTTGATGGCCTTTAGTTACCTCTGTAAATAAGACGTTTCACGTGAAAGTTCAAGTTATTCTTTGATTTTCTTGTTTATTTCGCCTGCTATCTTTAAACTACGTCATCAGAAGGAAGTTGGCTCTAAACCCGGTTTGCAACCTCGTTATCATCATCATCATCATCATCATCATCATCATCATCATCATCATCATCATCATCATCATCATCATCATCATCATCATCATCACAACATCATCATCATCATCATCATCATCATCATCATCATCATCATCACCACTACCACCACCACCATCAACAACAACAACAACAACAACAACAACAACAACAACAACAACAACAACAATAACGACTACAGCAACAACAATAATAACAAGAGCAACAACAACATGGCCAGACGGCGTCGAGTAATGACTAGTCACGCAGCCCAAAGAAATTGGCTTTGCCAGTAAGCTAACCATTATCTTGTAGGGGGAGTTATCATGTGTAACAGACGACCGGAGCGCAATTCTATAATATTGGACTAGCTGCTCTATCAAACTAAGAGAATTTAGTAAAGCCAATGGCGGATGTTTGGAGAGTGGGGGTAATGGCCTCCCGTAAATTCGATGAAGAGCCGTGTTCGGCAATAGGTATATGTACACATACAGAAAAAGTCATTATGAAATACTTTTAAATTAGCGAGTCACGCCCTATGACGAAAACGAAAGTGAAAGCACAGTTGATAATATACACGTCACATTTCCTGATTGAATTCGGTTGAGGGCGTTCAGTAGAATTAACTCATTAGTAATCAATAAGGTCATCATGGTGAAGTATATCAAAACCACGAAAGAAACAGTTAAAATTGATTTACAATAACTACAACATAACACAAGCTTTTCAAATCATTACTTTATTACATGCTATCTTGTAGGGAAAAGATATTTTTAAAAAGAAAAAAAAAGAAAAAAGAAAAGTAAATGTAAACAATAAAAAAAAAGAATTTTGTAAACAAATATTTGTAAAAGGATATGGCCAATTTTAAGCCCATGTAGTCTGACACGTCATTAAAAACACTGCCTCCACCAAATAAACCATGTTTGTAAAATAAGAAAGGAGTTCATATATTCCGAAGAATCCCGAATAATACAGACGAAGACGTTACATCCAGGTTGAGTATATTCAACTTGTCACATATCGTATTGATTAAAGAAAGGTATAGCAGGCCTGAAATAATGAAAAGATACATTCAAATTGAGTATGTTTAATTCGTAACATTAATGCACAGCTTATTGTTATTATATTATATTGGAAACTTGAACTTCAAGGGGGAATGCCAAACAAATCTCGCCCATCTCACAGTAATAGTACAGTAGGACCCGGATGAAGATGAGCGTCAATTAATCGGGATTATACTATTTGCATCATGGACATGCATGTATACACATTATACTATATATTGACGTGCATATCAATACAAATGTACCACAAAACTTACTTGTTGCTAATAGTGTTCCCAAGTCTGTATCTCGTCGTAGAGGGCAGTGCCTGGACATTCTGTAGCTCGATCGGACGTCTTTGTGAGCGTACAGGACATAGCCCGATGACAACTTGCCTGTGTCAACTGCACACTTTAACAAGGCTTTAGCAGAGTTAATGGCTGCTTGAGTGGGCTGTGTGGTCAAAAGCACATTGGAATAATTTTAGTCAGATGGTGTCGTAACAGACTCGGAGCCAGAGTTATGTTGCCCAGGGAATATATAGAGCAGCAGAAAAGTGGCATAGTTTTTGAGATACCGCAACCGATATATACCTTCATTAGAATATGGAAATCCATTTTGGGTTTCTGGATCATATTTTAGGTTGCACATGTATATGTTTTTGTGTGTGATAGGTATTAACCAGCACACAGGAACCCCCCCCCCCCCACCATATGTGTGTCACTATTGCAACGGCCATGTTTTCAGCCAAAATCACATTTTGTCTTCCTGTAGTTCAGTAACGGAAACTTGGAGAGTAACTTAATGTTTTGTAGGACAGCTTTATCCTGGAGATAATGTGCTTAGTTTCTATATATATCAAATTCTTTTTTTTTAGAGTCTAACAAATAAGGAAATATATGACGACAGACGTGGAGACTGATAAAAAGAAAGTTACAACACTTTTTGTAACATGATGCAGGAAGACTAAGACCATCATTTGTTCGGATAACATACAGGTACTATGTGTTGGGTTTTTGTATTACTTTAGCGATTTAATATGTTTAGGTTGAATATTTATATATTCTGTGTGTGACAGGTATCAGCCGTCACAAAATTATGTATATCAACGTCGTCGGACAGTATTTTCGAAAAATACGCGAAATGTAGATTTTTTTGTAAACTGACGTACATCACCGATTTTGCACTGAGCAAGAACCACTCTTCAAAGAAAATATGAGTATCACCATGGCAACGGCAATGTTTTGAGCCAAAATCTCATTTCGTTTGCCTGTAGTTCAGCAATGGAAACCTGGAGAGTCACATACTGTTTTTCAGGCTTATATGGTTTCTTACTAATCCACTGTGTCCTCTGTGACAAAAACCACTAAGTAAAACTAAGTTTTGCAACACCCTAAAATTTCAGCTCAAAGGTGATGGAATGTCGTAGTCTATTTAATTTTGTATTAGGGCAAAAAAAGAGAGAGAATTGTTTCTGATCAGCGCGCGCATCACTTAAATACCCTCGTGTCGGTCTTTTTTGTGTGTGTTTGTCCAGCCCATGCAGTCTGCAGATCCGGGGGAGAAACACAAAAATAACCCTCCCTACTTCAGTGAAGAAAACGGCATAGCCAATCATGAAGAACACAAATGAGAACTGCCCCACATATAGACTGTCGACAGTCGTTCGTGCCTTTTTTGCTACGTTTCATCTAAAACAAAATCGTCGTCTCGCTCCGTAGCACTGATCATGAATACTAAACGTACGCGTACTGATACAGCGGGAACAGCGAGTGCCGAAGTTGTTCTCAGTAGTTATGCGGTTATAGTAGTAATGATCCGGATCGGAGCGAGGCGACGACTTTAGTTTTTGATAAAACGTAGCAAAAAAGGCGCGAACAACTGTCGACAGTCTACCACATACACACTTGCTCTAAAGTACTAAATAAAAAACCCAGAAACTGCCATAAATAGTAGATTGAGCGTGACAGGTTTGTTGAGAATAAAAAAATTCGCGTCGTCGCATCATTTTAGACAATCTGTCCTGACCAGAATTGAAACAATTCTCTTTTTGGGGCCCTAATTTTAAAGTTTATCATCATGCATTTCATCATTCCCTAGACTTAAGCAAAGAGTACTAGTTTACTGTATGACAACAATTATTTTTGCTGCTTGTAGTTACAAATCAAACTCTAGGCAATTGTTTGGTTTGTCATGCGGTGCCCAAGGAACAAGGATGTGAGAAATTGCTAAATTCTCAATGGTTGTTATAGTACCACACTTATTACCAACAAAATCATGTACACATTCGATGTAAACAAATTGAAACTTGAGTACGAAAACCAACACCGACACATAGTGTTTTGGATCGATCAATGTTCGTCCGAGTCCTCCTCCATAAAATGTGTTTTAACTTTCTTTGCATTAGTCTCTGTCAACATACATTTCCTTTTTTGTTAGACTCTAACAAAGAGATTGAGACATGGAAACCGTACATTATTTTCAGGATAAAATTGTCCTGCAAAACATTAAGTGACTCTCCAGGTTTTCCATTGCTGGACTACAGGAAGACAAAAATGTGATTTTGGCTAAAAACATGACCGTTGCCATGGTAACAAGCATATTTTGGGGGAAGAATGGATCAGTAATGGATAGTGTAAGACAAAGGGTGATTTAGAAGGTGTGAATTGGGTTAAACTTTGTAGTTCATGCTTAATGCGATCATCAGACAATGCGATCATCAGTTGTCTGATGATCGCATTGAGCATGAAACTCAGAGTAACAACGAAACACCTCAAGTTCCAACCAACTTAAATTGATTATATATATATATATATATATATATATATATATATATATATATATATATATATATATATATATATATATATTCCTGGCCCTGCTGCAGCACTAATAGACCTAAGCTGTGTTGGGCCAAAAGTACATTTGAATTATTTTATGGGTCATATGTCATAGTAATTATTCACCTATCCAAAAAGGGAAATAATTTTGGATATAAAGAACTCGATTGCCAATAAAAATGTGGACAGACTAGATGTTATGTCAAATCTTGTGTTTATCAACTCTTACCATTTCCTCTGATAAAAATACGTTTTTGAGGGATGTTAAAAAGTGAACGACTGACGAATATTCATGGATTCTGACCTTTGATGACACAAAATCTCCGATGAACGCAATGCCGTAAGATTTGGAATTGTAGCCCGGTGAGTGAGCCCCCTGGCTGTTCCAGCCACGTCCAGCGTACACTTTTCCATCTCCCCCTATCAACCAGTTATAGCCGATGTCGACCCAGTCTATTTGTGATGCCATAGTACCATTCATGCATGTCAATGAAATAAAGAAGTAGATATACATGTACTGGTTATTTGTAAAGTAACTTAAAATACGTCGTCTCCTTTCTTCCCTTTGCCGATGGGAGTTTATTTTCCTCCTTTTCTGTCTGTCTGTCTGTCTGTCTGTCTGTCTGTCTGTCTGTCTGTCTGTCTGTCTGTCTGTCTGTCGGCTGTCTGTCTGTCTGTCCGTCCGTTCGTCCGTCCGTCTGTCTGTCCGTCCGTCGGCTCGCCCCCGCCCGTCTGTTTTTATGTCTGTCTGTCTGTCTGTCTTTCTGTCTGTCTTTCTGTCTGTCTGTCTGTCTGTCTGTCTGTCTGTCTGTCTGTCTGTCTGTCTCTGTCTGTCTGTCTGTCTGTCTGTCTGTCTGTCTGTCTGTCTGTGTGTCTGTTTACTAAAAGTATGAATTAGTTAGAAAAAAAAATGTTGGCAAATTGCCTATGAGCCAAGGTACAATATTTCGTCTAATTTGTATACTCACGTTGATGTTTACCGTTTTAGAGTTAACTGTTATATAACTTTGACAAAAATTGTAAATGTCTCTAATACCCAAATGCACACTAAATATATAGCATTCTTTACCAACTGAGTAATGCGATTTGAAAATATTCCCATAAGCTGATTTGTCACAGTGCCAGGGGTGTCATAATACATGCAGGTTAGACTTTGGGTATCCAAATAAAGTTATTATGTAAATAGACATAACATTATGCGAAACTACGACCCACTACGTCCTCCCTAACCCAATGCCAGAAGTTTAATAATTCACATGTAATTTACTTAGAATTCTAAACATGAGCTATCATAATACAGATCAGAGACGAAGAAAGACCATCAAGATATCGACAAAATATGTAAATGTAGGATAATATTTACCGTTGTTATCCATGTGCCAGTTCTGTATACCTCGTAATATACTAGAACAAGACGATACAGTTGAGCATGATCCAGTATCGGTGTGGTGAATAATAACATAGCTTATATCGTCACTCATGTAGCTTGTAGAAGTGGACCGGGCTCCCCATTCAAAACGAGTGACAACGGTGTAGGAATCACAACCTATACATATACAAAGTATTCGTCAGCTCATGTGTCATGATTTCTCTGGATTAACTTTTTTTAATGCCATATATAAAAGTATTTAAGTATTTTCCGCACCTGCAAACATTGTTTAGATTGAGAGAGAGAGAGAGAGAGAGAGAGAGAGAGAGAGAGAGAGAGAGAGAGAGAGAGAGAGAGAGAGAGAGAGGGGGAGGAGTCTCAGGTTTCGATGTTGCTATAAATTGTTGAGAAGTGCTTGGTTATATAGAGGGCCGGATAAATGAGCAATAAATAAAATGTGTACATATATCCTTTGCAACCAATTGTCAAGAGCTAATTTAGCTTCTATTGAAACGTTGCACAAAATGCAAGTTTTAAAGTTAGTCAATTTGACGACAGACAACTTGGACTTCTCTAGTTAATTGTTGACATTAAATGTAATAATGTTGGGGTATTATCTGTATTTTTCGCAATAGAAACAAGGAAAAGATTTACTACCACCGTGATGAAACTATGTACACATTAATAATTATTATATTTCCTATGATAGTTATCTAAAAGTATATTCCTTCTTACCACCACGATTGGATGAACCAACATTTGACGTTCTTCGAGAAGAACGTCTGCCACTTCCCGCCGAGCATGCCTCGCACCATCCAATTAGGGTAATCAATACCAGGGTTCGTAGTACAAAACTTGACATTTTCAGCTACTTGTAAATCTGTGTGCAGCATATAATATTTACTCATAGCAACTTTCAGAATAGCCTGTTTTTACTGTGATGTTGTGTTACATCGGTAGCTGTACGTCGTTTGATCCTCATAGCCCTCAACTTGTTTCCGAGGGCTACAAGGTACATCTATCGATGTAACAGGTTACTTTCAGAACTTTCGGGGTGATGAATACACAATAATTAGAAATAAGATATATTTGATAAACACCATTTGTTTGGTTCAATTCAATATGATGCGAGTATTGCTGATTTTACTGCCACACATGAATGGCGGAATTCAGTATGATCAAGTCCATGAAAGAGTGATTCAGCTTGAAAGTCCGCAAAAACAGGCTTAATCGTCAAGATAATTTTACACCACCCGATTAATTTTTGGGACGTTATGTCACAGATATCCCCGTTGATACCATTGCTATATAAAACGATCTTAAGCTAACAGATTGTGTTTTGACGTATACATTTACAACACTTCCCTGTCTGTAAAGTACGGCGTGTCGTGTAACGCTATCACTCAGTGGTTTAGAAGCTTGATAGGGCTCAACAACAACAACAACAACAAATATCTTAATACAGTCCAGTCACTCCTACATTTAACAGTTATACACTTCATGTACATGTATACGTGCTACCTGACTTGTTTTGTGCACACTACCCCCCCCCCAAAAAAAAAAAAATATATACACATAACAATACACTAATTAATTACATGCAAGTATGACTTACAGACAGGTTTTCAAATTCCATACCTGTGTCCAGTGCTATTGTCAAGTTCTCAAACGGATTGCCTCAGAAGTTCACTCTTTCTGCATGGAATCGAGTGGTTCATGAAGTCCAGCGATGGCGAGTGCAAACTGGGGGGAAACTGATCAACCACGTAGTTATTAAGAATAGATTCGATGTTTACGTGCACAATCGACCCTGAATCAAAAAGCGGATGTTGATACCGACCAAACTTCCCGCTACACAGCAGATAACGAATTTCAATACCTGTCTTCAAATTTAACTTCCTTATAAATATGTAAATTCTCTATTTAAAGAACGGATCATAATCTACGCTGTAAGAGAAGTTTTGATTTTGATTTTTATCTAGTACTTAATCAACCAATATAATTCTACGTACAGAACAGAAGGTCATTCATTACACACGGAAATTTACATCGCATATATAATTAGTGTACGTATAATTCTGTACGTTAGCTATTAAAGTTAGTATTGTTGCATTCATATTGCACGTCGGATGCGTACTTGACTAATTACACTAGACCCTCGCTAACTCGCGGGTGTCCGGGTCCATCAAGAAACCCGCGACTTGTACTTGACAATGATTCAAGTGAACAATGTGCAAACAGAACATGTACACTGTTGGTGACAGTTTTGTGTGTAAATTTACTATATATCAATAACTGAAAAGTAAGTTGTAATAAAGAAAAAAAGTCAATCATATTTATACCACACACAATTCACAAAGACATAGAAAAAGCCTCACTATTTATATGCAAAATACACACGGTTGACGTTGCTAACAGCAACCACAGTCATTCTTTCTGTAGTATCTTGCTGAGGAGTTAGTTTTACAATTGCATTTATTTCATTTTTGTATTCTCTTTTATGTTTTTAAAAGTGAGCTGCCAATTTTCCCTAGAGGATATTAAGGGGGGGGGGGGGATCCTGATAATTCTGACATTCCAGTCACTGAACTGGATAATTAAAGTCGCAGGATGATACCCCTAGAGTCCATCAAAGCCTTCCTTTCGTTTATACAAAGCTCATGTTGCGGCGAAGACCACCAGCTGTAACTGTTTCGAGCAAATATGGTAGGTGAACATCTTTAAAGCCAAACAACAATCGATTTTAGATAATTTGTCACAGACATCTGACTTTATGGAAAACAACAGATCAGCACTAGACAGGAATATCATGATAATAACAATAATACTTTTTATTTGGTTGTCGTATATATGAACTTAAGAAATTTCCAATTTCATTTGAAGTGTCCCGAATCTCCAAAACCAGGCTTAGTATAGCAATTCAAATATTAATTACATTTGCAGATGACCCAATAAATTAATTTGCATATTTCTGGAGAACAAGTTCTGAAATTTATATGTTGTCGTCGACGTCGTCGTCTTCATCATCATCATCATCATCATCATCATCATCATCATCATCATCATCATCATCATCATCATCATCATCATCGTCGTCGTCGTCGTCGTCATCATCATCGTCGTCGTGGTCATCGTCATCGTCGTCGTCGTCGTCGTCGTCGTCGTCGTCGTCGTTGTTGTTGTTGTTGTTGTTGTCACTCATTAGTGCGTTCAGAATAACTACCTACTAGTATTTTAGCTTTGTATCTGTGAAATACGTAGAGAATCCATTTTGTACGTATCCAAGAGACAACTATTTAATGAACTGTGCTAACAATGGCTAGTTTGAATCCATCGAAGGTACGCATCGACATTCACGTTATTCCAGAATATTTCAACCAAGCTTGTATGCTAAGCCTATAAACTCAGCCAGAATATCCCTCGCAAACAAACTTTTCAAACTATCAGAAAATGCCAACATTTTGTCAGTTAAGATCAATTAAAAACTCTGGGGTCACCGCCGGGACAAAACTTTGAAATACAGGTCAAGGTCAAAATGATATAAAAAATTAGTCATTTTCGCCGAATCCAATATGGCCGACGAATATTGTGTTACATTCATGGGAAATTAAACTATTGACGATTTCCTTGAATGCAAGACAGGGAAACCCCATACTTCATTGTATTATTTACAAATGACCATGTGAAATGAACTTTAACTTCAAGGTCTATTCTGCTTTACAGAACCATTATTGTTTCGTTTATACAACACAGTGTATTATAATATGATATCTTCTGCTCTTGCTAATTGCACCGACAGCATAAACTTTAATGTAAGGAGAAGCTGGAACTGGTGAGTGACCTAAATGAGCATTCATCCGTTCATATTGTCTAGACTGTATTATCATGGTATTTTTTGGAATTTCCCCAACGTCCATTTCCTGGAAATATCATTAATCGTCTTTCGATTTAAACGTTTCATTTTGATTAAATTATAAATCGAAATTGACAAACCGTAAGAGTCACTTATCAGTAAAAGCCAAGGAACTGCTACAAAGAATTTATTTTTTAAAACTGTCTTCATGACTTGCTGAATTTTAAAATCATGTGATATTTATATATGGTTTTACCTGTTCAGGTAAACGTATTGTCGCCTTGTAAGGGTGACCTGACCTACCTGTATATTATGTTAAAATGTGTAGCTCAAGCTCAAGCATTGTGCAATAGGATTATTTAAATTTGGTGGCAGTGTTGCGTTACATTGTTGATGAATTACAAGTTTCAAATGGACTTCATGGGATTATCTAGCAATATTTCAACCTGGAAATACTCACGTCTGCCAACTGTACATGTGTGCCCCTCAGCCTGAAGTACAGAGGTACAGGTATATTTAGCGCATGCGCAAAATCACCGTGACGTAGGTGTTGTAAAATTTACATGACTTGTTTGTGAGGTTATTGAAATACTAGTAGTCCACTTGCGGGGGTCAATCGAGGTATTCATTAATGTTTACCAAAGAATGACCTACACATTGTTTGTGCTTTTGATATGACTAGGGTATATTATTATATTATTTAATTGCCGTCAGTCATTGAGTACAAATGAACTCGTGTAATACACACCAGGAAATTTAATATAAAGACATTGAACGCCTATTCCAAAAAATACACTTAAACTTTACTTGTAGCTATTTTGTTTAAAAGAGGAAAAATGGTAAGATCTATTTTATTTCATTTGTTTGATATTATTTTTTATATTGTTTTGATTGACTGATTGATTGATTGATTATTGATTGATTGATTTATGCTCAGAAGACTTAGAAAAAATAACTGTCACCATGTAACCCTGCATCATTCAACCTCTCTGAAATAGCTATATAGATAAATGGCAAATCTGGTCTGGTGAATATTGGGGCGAGGCATTTTTGGAAACCAAGTGAGGAGTAGTCTTGCTGCTAGACGTTCGGGCTTTCTTTCGATACTATAAGCGAACGAAGTTCGCAGTGAGGGCTTGCCCGAACACCTCGATAGCGATGTTCGGTCGTGTGTCGTATTCTATCGGAAGAACATCCGAGGTCTAGCAGATAGACTAAGTGAGGAGCTACCAATCTCTTTAACAGCCTTGTCAAAACGATACCGAGGCTATTGTAAAGAGATTACAAGCTCGCAACTTAGTTTGTTTGCCAGAACGACTCTCTCCAGTGAAAAGAAAAAACCTCTTCTTAAAGCGAGATTTGAGAATGTTCATAAGTCTGTTTTTAGAGTCAAGATTACATTAATTGTTCTGATGACAGTGACGCGTTGCACATACTGTCAAGTCATGTAAGTAAAATCACTATTTTAGAACGTGAAGTTGCAAATATGATATTCTTATGAGATCTTACTTCTAATGTAAACCAGAATTCCTTGAATACATATTGACTTGTGTGTTTTTGTTGTTGTGGTGAATAAGGTAAACCTGATATGGAAAAAATTTAACAATATTGATAAAAAAGAAAGAAAAGAGATACATAATGTAATATTCTATGATATACATGTTTGATTAATATTCTATGATATACATGTTTGATTAAGTTAGGGTACAACTTGTTGATGAGTGACTTAGTATGCACCTCAGAAAATATGAATCTTAAATATCTACTGTTACTGTGCTCAAGACAACTGAAATCCACTGTTAGTTTAAAAACAAAAACACAAAAACAAAAACACCACAAACCAACCAACCAACCAACCAACCAATCAACAAACACACACACACACACACACACACACATATACATACATACATACATACATACATACATACATACATACATACATACAAACAAACATACATACAAACAAACAAACAAACAAACATACATACATACATACATACATACATACATGCATACACACGTACATACATACATATACATACACACACACATACATACATACATACATACATACATACATGCAATTGCATACATACATACATACATACATACATACATACATACATACATACATACATACATACATACATACATGCATGCATACATACATACATGCAATTGCATACATACATACATACATACACACACATACATACATACATACATACATACATACATACATACATACATACATACATACATACATACATGCATGCATGCATGCATGCATGCATGCATACATACATAATACATACATACATACATACATACATACATACATACATACATACATACATACATACATGTAGTGCATATATTATGTCAATCCGAGTTTGATCGGTTCTTTCAGTTTATGATAAACGTTCCTGAATCTTCTATTATTGGCCTTGGTTTTCCACAACGTTATCAACACTTCAACCATTCTCGCGTCCACTGAGCAAGGATCTACAAACAAATGCCGTAGTCCGTCAGATACATCAAGACCATTGAAGATATCTAAAGACGACGCGTATTGCATTAACTCTCTCTGTTCTCCTTCAAGTTTGTAAACAGGTTCCCCAGAGCTGAACCAGCCTTTACACTGCTTTCGGGCCAACGTAACGAGTCTTTGTCTCAGGCTATCCAACCGATTGTGAGTTTCTTGAGATAGTGTTTCTTCGTGGTCTTCTACGGCAGCTTGATGTCGGAGTTGGCGATTGTTATTTCTTTCAATTTCTAACTCCTTCAACAGTGTGTCCATTTGGTCGTCCTTGCGTTGCATCTTCATTTGATAGAAATCATTGACACACTCCCTGTCTTTCTGGTCAAGCATTTCTTTACATTCTTTGTAATTATCGCGATGTGAGTTGATTTCAGCTATGCAGTCTCTGTATCTAGATTCTTGTTTTCTATTTTCCCGGACACAGTCTCTATATTCAGTGCTGTCCTTGCTGCAAGATGCATACATTTCCTCGAGGAGTTTGATTTCTTTTGTCAACTGTTTTTCCTTTTCTTCCAGCAACATCATCCGATGTTTCCAGTCAGCATAAAGCAGGTCATGTTGTTGTTTGACTTTGTCCACCTCAGTCTTGACTTTAGAGTCGCATTCTTCGACGGATATCTTCTTATTTGGCCCGAAACACACAGCTAAGAACATCACTAATGCAAAAAAAGAAGCAATTATAACACAAATTTATGTTTAACATGTAACACGCGATTTGATTGGCTAACATGGCATAATATATTTTGCAACACATCCCGTCATTATACTAGGACCTGTAATGTGGGTCATTGTGCTAACGTCTACAACATTACCTCATAAAGCATACTCCTCAAAGAGAGCTGTTTCAACGTTTTCATGCTATGTTTAGTTTGAACATTGGCTGTGTCATCCACTCTAAACCCGTTTTATAGTCTAATTACTTCGAATTTGTAGGAACCGCATTCAAAATTACGCTAACAAAATCGTTTATTTTATCACGTGACATTCGACGGCCCTGAACGTGAATGGGTATCCACAGCATGTGCAGGAAAGGGACGCGATATTCAGCACACATGTATATGGAAATGTTAAGTGTATTTACATATCAAAATCTTCTGCAATAATTAAAACACAAAAAGTACGACCGGAAAGCAATTTTCTTTTACAGGGTAATTACGGAATTCTAAAATAAAAATAAAAACTACGTATACCTGCATGCCTGTCCATCCATCCATCCATCCATCCATCCATCCATGCACCCACCTCCACCCACCCACCCACCCACCCATCCAGCGACCCATCCAAAGTAAATGACATTTGTGATAATAATAATACATAAAATAGATACCTGCTATAACAACTACTAATAACTTATTTGTCTTCACAGTTTCAACCACGTCGGATATAAATCTCTCCACAATCATAGTTCCACCGTAGTAAAAACACAAATATGTATAGGGAGACATTCGAACCTTTAAATATATATATATAAGAAGTTAGATACTGACAGACGACAATGGTTGCATTCACATGCGAGTCATCGGTCCATCCTTTGAGCCAACATATGACATATACTCATGCGAAAAAATCACCTTGTTAGATATCAAGTGAGGAAATACTGTGTAAAAGGTAGCCGTTTTCCGCTGTACCTCAGACCGCAATATATAGTGGTCTAGTGTACAAGGATGAGCTTTAACGCTCAGAAGATTTACAATAACTATAAAATATATGTGTGACGATGAAATCAGTGAACTTCTAGATATGTATTCAAGCGAGAAATCATAAATGTGTTAGTAACGTTAACAATAACAATAATAATAACAACAACAACAACAGCAGCAGAAGCAGCAACAATAACAACAACAACAACAGCGTAGAAATGATATGACAATAATTTGATTCTTTGCAAAACACTCCATAGCTCAATGTATATGGTGAATACCGCTCGTCCAAAATTGCAAGCTGAACGATTTAGGTACCTTAGTATAGTGTCAGGTTATCACCTCGCAAGCGGGACCTATTGCAATATATATTTGTAAAAAATGAACACGCCTCGTAAGTCCATTTTTTATCACTTGGACGACATGTACTGTGTGACTTCCGGCGCGGGGTAATTGGGATGTGGGTTTCCCGATCGAGCAGGCTCATGAAAATGAATTTAAAATGAAAATAGATTTGCAAATGAAAATGAAAATGAATTTGAAATGAAAATCGATTAGCAAATGCAGGTGAAAATGAATTTGAAGTGAGAATCGATTTGCAAACGCACGTGAAAATGAGTTTCAATCGATTTGCAAGTGCAATGAAAACGAATTTCAGTTGGAAATCGAATTTGAAATAAAAGTCGATTTGCAAGTGCAAGTGAAAATGAAAATGAATTTGAAATGAAATTCGATTTGCAAATGCAAGTCAGAATGAAAGGGGAATCTATTTTCAAATGCAAGTGAAAATGAATTTAAATCAATTGAAAATCGATTTGCAAATGCAAGTGAAAATGAAAGTGATATCATGAGCCTCCTCGGCTGCCGTACGTAGTCCTCCTAGTGAATTCCATACACACTGCATTTCTTGGAATTTCCCATATAAACATGGAGTGGGACTATTTCCTGGAAATATCGTTAACCCATTTGTCAGTGTGTAAGGTTTCATTTTGACTAAACCTAAGACTTAGCGATCAGTAAAAATCAAGAAACTGCGACGTAGCATTTATTTTTGTTGTAGGTGGTTTGCAGTATTTAGAAAATGATATCGTTAAGAAAGGTTTTGGGCACTCACTGGAAACCGAGTGTGAATTCGGTAAGGTGACCCGACCTGTATATTTGATAAAATGTATCGTTCGAGGGGTTCAATTCGCGCTCAAGAAGTGTTATGCCAATTGAACCTAGGTTATTTAGTGTCACTGTTGGTTATGTAGTAGATAAATTATACATTTGAAGGGGGCTTCATAGCATTTTGTATAATAATAGTTCAAACTGTAAATACTCACGCTAGCAATGTAGTGCCATTCAGCAGGAAAGTGTTATATCCACACGCATGCGCAGAACCAAAGTGACCCAGACGTAAGATTAGCATAATAAGGCTTTTATGTTATGACCCTGGCTTTTTATGTTTCTCATTACTTTTTCACAGATGGGTCGGTCGGGCGGTAGATCGATTTAAAAGTAAAGAGTAAACAATCATCTTCTTCATATGTTTCTCTGCATTTCCTTTTCCTCCTCGCTATTTTCTTTTTATTGGATTCCTGGTAACAAGCCCTTTGCCAGCTTCTCTACACAATTGTAATGTTTTTAGCCCCTAACTTGAATAACCTCGCTCCGTCATGAAAGAAAAATGTTCTGTTCGTGAACAAGTATCGCCATCGTCACCATCACTGCAGATATTATCGACATCTGTACGTCAAAATTCTTGATTATTCTTGACTGAGAGGGCGCTGTTCCGTCTGAGCTGAAACTCTTGGTCGGTCTGGTAATAAGAAACAGTAAAAATAGGGTCACCATCACCGAAATGATAAATAGGTATATATATTCATGTTTTGCTATGGATGGTTTAAATAATGCCGTGTGTGTTGTTATTATTACTAGGGTATTACTATATGAAGGTGGCTGTATTATATCACACGTGTACATATATTTGTATGTATCTCCTGAAATACATGACAAGCATGGGCAAATACATTTTGGAATTTTTGGTCACCTTACTATTGAGTAGAATAACTCCAGGCCAGTGGTCCTGCAGCTAAATATAGCGATCATGAATATTACCCTTCGTAAGGGAAGGGATCATCTGTCTGTCTGTATGTCTGTCTGTCTGTCTGTCTGTCTGTCTGTCTGTCTGTCTGTCTGTCTGTCTGTCTGTCTGTCTGTCTGCTAGCCAGTCTTATCAACCCAATCGCGCTTCTTAACTAGTGAGTGCTGGCTGGTAACTGGGCAACTTTGACTGTAGTGGAATATAAATTTTCAATACAAAATGTCAGTGGAAAACAGACAGTGAACTAAACATTCGTCACGTCTAAAGTCCTATAAGATTGGTATTGACAAACAAGAGGGTGTCTTTCTCTGGCTTAACGCCGCGCCCTTCATTGGATACTGAAAAGAACATCGTGGAGACAACGCGTACGCGCGACTTTCGCTAAATCGTTGACATCGACGACGATGACGGTGATCAAAATAATTAACATTTAGTCCTGAGTCGTCACCAGTAAAGAAAAATGAAATACAAATAAATTCGTTTACTTTGATTGCAACATGTAAAGATGGTGGATCAAACAACAACAACATGAATGTTATATCTATTATTTAAAATTTCTTGATCGGGGCAGTATTTTTTTTTAAATACTTCAACGCACTATTAAACACGATATGGCATCATGACACTTGTCTAGATCTTGTAGGCAGTGTGAACTCACTTTTATATCGTTATAAAGTCACAAAGCATGACCTCGCAATGAGGGCTTGCCCACTACAATAGAGTTGTGTCTTTTCAAAGTGCCGAGTTTGCATAGTGCTTACATTGTTCAAATAAAAGATTCGTCAAATGTTTTCTTCTCTTAAACGTATATGGTATAAAGAAAGTTCCACAGTAGTGTTCGTTAGTGGTGTTTGTTAGTGGGGGGTTCACAACTGGTTATGTCTCCGTCCTTAAAGGTAAGTGTTCTCGTGTGTGAGTTTTTTCGTTGATAATTAATTGCGACTGGATGTATCGTGGTCAGACGAAAATTCAAAATTATGCTAATTTAAATAATTACCTCAGTGAACTTGGGCGAGATTGACTCGGGATACCATCCGTTTCTGTACAACCGTTACTTTAATTGTAAAGTAAACGTCTCGGATGGTAACGCAAAAAAAAGCGTTATTTAGTTAAAAGTCCAAAAACATACTAAACCAACGTCACCGTACAAGAAAATGCGAAAAGACATGCAGTGGCTATGCAGTAGTTTATCGTAGTGCGATTTCCATTAAAAAACAGTCCCTGTATATAACCATTAAAATCACGTTTAAAACCAAGTAAACAAAACCAATCGATCATAATCCCTGACAGCAAAGGTTAAGGATGTGTTTCTTATCAAAGTCTGCCCATAAAAGTGTCGTTTGTCAACACACTCTTTCATTCCTGCTTGATTTACAGATGTCAGATTTGAACAATACCACGGGTCACCTCGACATTCGGTTCAAATTTGTATTGACCATTGTATATCAAGTAATGGCGTGACACCAATTGTCGGAGCAGTGACTATGTTGCATGTACAGAAATTATTATTTGAGTAGGCGTCATGTCTGCATTTAATTGTTTTAAATGGCTGAACAATATTGCCCCATATATGATGCCATTAATGGAGATGATAGGGTATTTGGAATGGTTGTAAATCTGAAGTTTAAAGTTTTGATCAAATAATTTTAGTTACCGAATTATGCTCTAATATAATAATTTATGCACTTGCGTTTGAGTTATTGAAATGTTATTATTTGTCAGAAATTGCAAATTAAGGAAATTAATATTCTGCCGTACTTTTTATCCGTTCTTGCATGTAGACGAGTCTCAGCAAAGACCGGGTGTGTCTACGTACAGATCGTGAAATCAAACTACGAATGATTTATACGTTGGTTGACCGACATGCAAGATATCCGACTGTTTTTGAAAGTTGTTTATACTAAATGAGCATTGTGAGAATAACATAGAATTGAATCCAATAAAATTCAATGAATGCTTTATTAGGTCAAAGGACAGTGTAATAGAGCGTGAAAATCAGTGGAATCCATGCATGAATAAGGTCAGAGATCATTGCAAGGTAGTGCAGAAGAAAACTATGGTGCCGGAATGCTATACAAGTTGTTTACGATTTCAATGACTTACCCCACCAGTGAGAGTCTGAGTGAATAGGTAATGGTTTGATAATTACAATAGGCTTCAGAATGCCATTTTGTTGGTGTACTCTCTATAAATTATCGACATCGAATATTCGTGTGATAAAATTATACACTTTGTCACACAAGCTCAATAAACGAATTTCGTTTGTTATGGTGGAGGGTCTGGTAGACTGTCGACAGTCGTTCGTGCCTTTTTTGCTACGTTTTATCTAAAACTAAAATGGTCTACTATAACTGCGTACTGATTGAACAGCGAGTTCCTATCAGTACGCGTTATTAGTATACAGTGATATGGAGCGAGGCGACGACTTTGTTTAAGATGAGACGTAGCAAAAAAGGCACGAACGACTGTCGACAGTCTAGGGGTCAGGCGTCAGTGCAATTGCTGAACTTCATTTTCGCACTTCTAACCAAATTTCGAAAACATTCAAACCTTTATTGATAAATTCTGTTTTAACTACTGAAATGATGATAAGTTGATTGAAATTTACTACTAATTTGATGAGATGCAGTGCTAGTATTTTAATGTGTTTACCTCCATATTTTTACATTGCATCGATCGTAGTTGTATGACCGCTAAAATTTTCATCATGGTTTACATCATATATAAATGTGTCTATGTCGAACCTCGATGGTAGGGGTGGGTGGGGGCGGATGGTTGAGTGTGGGGTGGAGGGGTGGATGGGGTTTGTTCTAAACGAACGAAGTTCGCTTATTGACATTGTGCGACATTGTGCGATCGTCCCTTAGTAGCCGTATTCCATATAATGTGAGATTATTTGATAAAGCAATTACGATTAACTTTAATACCAGTATGTTGTAACCACTCCTCTCAAATGTTGATAGCGCCCGTCCGTCCATCCATCCATCCATCCATCCATCCTCCGACCCATCCATCCGTTCGTCATGATGTGACGATGCGTGAAGCGATTGATATATCTATTGTACACATTTTGCAGATTCTTTTAAAAGTTAGACGAAATCAAATTTTGCATCACCATATGGTCATTAACACGACAGGTTATAAGATAAAACAAACTAAAAATAAATTCACAGCCGAGAAAGGGGACAGTTGTCGCTGAATTCAAACAATAAAACCAGTCATCTGCAAAAAAAGGCAGTTCCATTGTTAAGTTTTGCGTACTAGTATAGATGCTTGATTCAATGATGCCACGCCTTTCCAATAATGCAATCGCTTGACCCCTGCAAACTTCTATACATCGTGCTAAATTTGTGCCGTTGTCCTTTTCGGAGCAGTATATGAGTGGTATGCACAGTTATCGAAGTTTTCTTTGGTATTGAACTTTTAAATCGTACGCAAAAAAATTCTAAAGTGGCATTTAAATGCAACAACTCGATGAGACGTACTGCGGTATGAACAATAAGCCAGGTAAACTTCAATAAATTGTGCACTTGGTTATTGAAAAGACACAAATGCGTGTATTACTTACTGTTTTACTACGGGAAACGTGGAGTACTTTGTGGCCGGTGACACCACATCACATGAAAGTTTCTTAAACGTTTTTGGTTAGTTGTTGTTGTTAATGGTGTGTGTGTGTGTGTGTGTGTGTGTGTGTGTGTGTGTGTATTCATATAAAATACACTCGTCAAAGTTGTAAAACGTGACAATGATTACGGTACAATAAACGGCAAACAATAAATATGCCAGTTTCAACTCTGAACTTATCAGTATAGATACATTGGTTTACTTCAGGTCTTTATATGTATACCATAATTGATAAAACCCTCGTTTGAATGTTCTACAAACTGAATGCGGCAGCTACTAACTCTGTCATAGGTTCAAAGGTAAGACAAACGCAGTGAAGTATAAGAATACTTTTCTTGAACTTATGCTGCACAGTTCTTAAGACTGTTAGAATGACACACAACCCTGGTTTCTGATCTAGCTCTAACTGTGACGTACACATTGTTTAGAATTTTAAAAACAGAATGTATTTTGTACTATGTATGCATATGGGAACTAAGAAAAACTCCATACTCTTTTAAATTCACCGATCGATACCGTATTGTTGCAGCAAACAACCCCAAACACGTAGACAGTGTGTTTCTATGTTTAACATCTTGTCTATGGTAATTGAATGCTGGAAATACACCGTGACGAAATAATTTGGAGACACTCGTTTTAAACGCATAAGAGCTTGTTGTCCGAATCGTGTTTCTTTAGAGCACGGAGTTACTGAATTCGTTCTGTGCTGACAGAAAACCCACTTCCAAAATTAGAAGTGACGTCAGTAATTATAAATAATGCCGACTATTGATTGTTTCCACAGCAACTATCATACCTATGTGGGAGATAGGGAAAAGTGTGGACTAAGTGTGAAGTTTGACACCTAGAACAGTAACGATGTTATTAGGCCATTGTCGTCGAAAGATGGGAAAATCTAAGTATAAGTGGTTATTGTTACTCCTGCCGCTAACTATTCTCTTCTTTGTCAATATTGTGTTGTTTGATTCAGATGACAATTCAAAATCACCAGAAATGGGAAGGTAATGCGTATTTATCATCTTATTGTGAAAAATGTGTATCATTATAGTTAATTTGCAATAGTTATTTCGAATGCCTGCTTTAATGATAGCTTTCGTGATTCATATAAGGCTGAATAAGAGCTATTTGGGTCAAAATGTGTTACTCTGTGTCATGCCCAGTTACAAACACTGTTATGGTACCGGTTATATTTACGAGCATTAATATTACTCAAAACACAGGTATGTGCTTTTGATTGAAAGAGTGATCAAAGTGAGTTATTGCGAACAGTTGGGCGAACACTAAGCCCTTGGGAGACTACTAGTAACCGGGGGGGGGGGGGGAAGAAAAAAAGTTGAGGACATTTATTACAGAACCAGAAATGGAAGATGATATTTACAAAAATCTCCCGAGGGACTAGTGCCAGAGTAGGTACTTGTCTATCAAATACTTTAAGATGGATTCGATATAACATTTTCGTCCAAAAACTTTAAGTCACATTTATCATATATCTACAAATTACATTATCAAGTGTCCAATGTTTCTAAACACCAACTCCATCCTTGATTTAGTCGGTATCTTCAATAAAACGATTCTTGAAAAAATATGGTATACGATTGTATTTGGTCTTTCTATGTCATTTTTTACAGACAAAAGGAACAACACGTGTACAAATCTAATATGCATATAGATCAACAGATTGTTCAACTTCCGAATATAGACGATGGTTTCGTGCAAGGGTAAGATATAACTGTTTTTTTTCCGCTTATTGGATTAGTATTGTTGTGTAAATGCACCCAATCTGTTTATTTGGTGAAAAGTAAGTTTGTTAAATTAAAAACATATATTCAAATTACTAACCACTTTTCATTATTGTACGTATTACTGCCAGTAACAGAAATGAAATGGATGAAGAAGGTGATAGTGTTGCTTACAGTGATATTTTGAAAGATTATCCCGTCAAGATGGACCGAGTGCCGTCGAAGATAGACAGAGCGCCTTCGAAGATAGACCGAGTGCCGTCGAAGATGGACAGAGTGCCGTCGAAGATGGACCGAGTGCCGTCGAAGATGGATCAAGTGCCGTCGAAGATAAAACGAGTGCCTCCAAGGATAGACAGAATGCCGTCCAATACTCAAAATAATATTACAAATCCATTGCTGAGATTGAGGTGAGTACTGTGGACAATAAGAGTTACTTTCGTGTTTGTATCGTTCGCACGGTCATTTAGGACAATAGATTAGCATTGTAGGCACTGGGATGGACATAAAGTACACCAATAACAGTGGCTCGTGCATGCATGTAGTATGCATGTAGTATGTATGTATATGTATGTATGTATGTATGTATGTATGTATGTATGTATGCATGCATGCATGCATATGTATGTACGTATGTATGTATTACACGTTTTACAAGCGTGCCTTTGATTACAGTAATTCATACTATGTTTTTTGTTATTATAAAACAACCAAACAGAGCTAAGATATCAAAGAACATATCCATCGATGCAGACGTAAGAGTGTATAAGAGAGAAGTACCCCCTCAACGGATGCACTTTTTACAGAACTACCAAGACGGCCTCGTTGTTTATGACCCAAATTATACAATGATGCCTAACTATTCACTGTCCTTGGCGCCAAAACATACGTGTGCAGTCGTTGCTGATGGCATGTCTTTAACACGGTCAATGTGTGGTTCGAAAATAGACTCGACGTCGTTTGTAATGAGAACTACTTTACTGACCTCGCGAACGGATACAATGGAGGATATAGGAAGGACAGCTGACTTAACATTATTAAATAAGAATGTACTCTCCAAACTGCAAACATCTTTGTCAGAAAAAGGTCGAAAGAGAGGAAAGATAGACCCGACTCGACTAATAGAATTCAACAACACCATATTCCTGTATCCATGGAGACTGGAAAGGTATTCCAAAGAGCGACAGCAACTACGATATGTAACACTGCGCCTGCGCCAATTGTATAATATCAATCTCAAGATGGCGTACTCTCCTTTGAAGCCATTCACTGCAAAAGTCAATGAGTAAGTAAAATTGCTAGATTATGTTGTATTCATGTCGTTTTTGATTCGTTATTTCAAATTCTTCTTTGAGAATGTTCTTACACTAAAGAAGGACAAACAATGTTCCCAAAATAAAGTTACAAAGGTGGGGAGAACTAGTCTTATTAAGGGAAAGTCTAGTCTTGCTGCTAGACGTTCGGACTTTCTTTCGATACTATAAGCCAATGAAGTTCGCAGTGAGGGCTTGCCCGAACAGTCTAGCAAATGTCATTTTCAGACCGGACATTCCATTGAGATTAGTGGGTTGGGCCATGCATGCATATACTTTAATATATTCAATCTCTGCATGCAGGTGTTGACAAACACATTTACATCATTACTATGTCTTATCGGTTTATGGTAATTCTGTTTGATGAGTGTGTAGACGTTGTCATTCACACATTTTAGTTAAAGCATTGGTGGTTATTTTTACAAGCCCCTCCTTAAGATGAATATGCATGAAAAATTAGCTATTGTCCCCTTGTTTGTGCTTGTCGCTAATACGGTTCTCTGATTGGCAGTTATTTATATCCTGATGACATTTGCTAGACCTTGGATGTTCCATCCTCCGAGTCGATAGCGATGTTCGGTCGTGTGTCGTATTCTCCGGGAAGAACATCCGAGGTCTAGCAGATAGACTAGGGAAAGTCAAAGTAAAAACCGTTGTGGATTTTAAGACATCCAAAGGTTACATGTGGTTTGTTTGGTTAAATAAATACACACTTTTCTGAACATGATGTGATGTAACTGGATATCAACAAGTTTAAGCACACTGTGATTCATCAGGTTTAGACTGCTCTTTTAATAAAATGCAAAATTTATATCATTCACCCACACAATATATTTATAGTCTTGCTCATGTCTGTTAATGTCCCGTACCCTGTAGGTTCTGGAACACTGCTACGTCAAGTGAAGAATTGACACTGATCACACTTGCTGTTCTGCTCTGCGATGAGGTAACTGTCTACGGTTCAACGATCGCGAACTTGACAGGATGGAAGGGACAGAAGCCAGTTTTAGAAGCCATAGATTCATTATGGAATTTACACAAGGAGAACGAAAGATCCCACTTAGAGAACTCAGTCGGCGCTATTGTCAGTCAGCTTTACAGCTCTAATATTCTGCATATCGATAATGACTGTACAGTGTCATAAACATATCTGGAAAGGTTTACTAAGGTGCGAATCTTGATGCCGTGTTTTTCTCATTTATATCACATAAACATGTTTTGGTGCAAGAATCATTCTACTTGGGGTACAATTTAATAATACTCACTTTAAGCTTTGTGTGGGCGTACTGTTAGCAGACTTAACATATCAAGCAAATTGCAAGTCCCTTTAATTTACATATCCACTAGAATGTTTACCAATGTGGCCTCAGTTTCTCAGAATTTCCCGTTCTTATTTTTTTTACAACGAGGGTTAACACAATGTATCTTGGCAATTTTCACTTTTTGAAAGTGACCTCAGATGTCCAACACAATGGTGACAAATACTGATAGTAAAAAAAAATTCACCAAGAAGGACATAATAATTCTTCCCTCTTATCAGTAATATGTTTCGGATATCTTTAAAAATACGTGTTTAAAGTCGGAGCATTTCTTTGCGATATTGAGTTGTAAATATTCAGTGATAAGGCTTGAAAGCGCAAGCCCCCCCGCACGCACACACACACACAAACACACACACACACACACACACACACACACACACACACACACACACCTTTAGTAAGTTTTGAAACTAAATTGTTACGAAGTCAAGAGATTAGTTAAGCACTTATTTTCAATCGATTTGTTTTGAAGTGTTCAATCAACTTTTATTGCGTGACAACGCGTGCTTGGGATATCTTCGGGGTATATACCTTAAAGTACTTTTAACAATGTAAAGTATGTCAATCAATCAATGAGTCAATCATTGAATTTCTATAGCGCCAGATAAAAAAGATGAGTTCTGTTCAAAGGCGCTTGAAAGGTTCAATCCACACAATATGCTAGTTTGAAAAGGTGTGCTTTCAATTTGTACTTAAAAGTTTCCAGATTTGATGACTGACGAATTTCTTGTGGTAAGCCATTCCAAAGTTTTGGAGCAGAGTTTGAAAGAGCACGGCCGCTATACGTCTTGTTGTTAAATGTTGTTGAGACCAACAAGCCCTTATTAACAGAACGGAGGGAACGTTGTGGTGTGTATGACTTAATCAAATCACTGATGCATCCTGGGGCTTTATTGTGTTGGGCGTTGTAAGTAAGCAAAATAATCTTGTAATTTATCCTGAAGCGAACTGGCAACCAATGTAGGTCTTGATGGATGGGTGAAATATTGGTGCATTTCCTTGAACGGGTGATTATTCTAGCAGAGGTGTTCTGAGCACGTCGGAGAATACAGATTATTATTATTATTATTATTATTAATTATTAGGAAGTCCGTAGAGTAACGCATTGCCATAATCCAGCTTGGTTGATACTTGTTAGATACTTCCTGATGGATCTGATACGACGAAGATGATCATAAATGGAATTGCATGTATTCTTGATGTGATGTACAGCATATGGTTATTGTCAAAAGTAACACAAATATTCCGTGCTGACAACAGGTACAGAAGCTGATCCAATTGTAAGATGGTCTATTGGATCAGGCAGTGTGCATGTGTTGAATTTGGAGTGAATGAGGCTACTCTCTGTCTTCGAATCATTCAGCTACAACTTTTTTGCTGTAATCCAAGCTTTTATGTCACAGATGCAAGTTTCAATGGAATGCACGGCTGAGGAAGTATTGTCATATGAGAAAGCCATGTATAGATTATTATCATCTGCATATTGATGAACCTGTACGCTGTGCTTGTGAATAAGTTTACCCAGTGGAGATATGTATATTGTGAACAAAAGAGGGCCCGGCACTGACCCCTGTGGTACCCCAAAGATGGTTGACTAGTGATATTTCCAATCTGAACTGACTGACAATATTGTTTGAGATAAGTCTCAAACCACTTGAGAGCTACACCAGTGATACCAAGCTTAGGAAGTCTATTCAGTACTATACTGTGGTCGATGGTGTCAAGGGCAGCTGACAGGTCCAATAAGATAGGAAGAGCGTATTCATTAGAGTCGATTGGTACACATGTCATTATGAATTTTAAGTAGGACAGTTTCAGTACTGTGATACTTCCTATACGCTGACTGTAATGGTTCTAGAAGATTGTTGGTCACCAGATAGTTATTTACTTGTGCTGCAACAATCTTCTCGAGGACTTTGGCGAGAAAAAGCAAATTAGAAACTGGTGGGTAGTAGATCTGTTTTGCTCACATTTGACGCTTTCAGTTTGAGCTTTAAACCTACACTTCCTGCAACTGGAACATTTTTTTTGAAAATGATTTGTTATCGTACATCCTGAATTGCCTGCGGCTAAACGTATTTTGTAGCTGTATACACGATATGGTACAATAAATCAAAATTAAATTGATGTTTGGGTCCGCACCCAAAATCAGCGCACTCAACGGCGATCACGAGTTTAACCTGTTACTGCACTATTTACGGATAAGATGTACAGTGTCTAGTAAGTATTAGTATGTTAACAATTGTCAGTGAATAGATTGTGGTTGGCTGATTTAAAAATTATACTAGATACAAACTAAGATAGTTGTAAGACCAAGCTATCTTTCAGGATTTAAATTCACCACCACCCACGGATAATATTAACCCCAATTAACAGATACGATGTCTTTTTAATAAGTAATTGATTAATTTTTAGTGAATATAGCTTTGGTTACTTGATGAAAAATATGTCCCAGTTAATTGCAGCTAGTGTGGCAGGGGTTTAAAGTACACTTATTGGTTTTTTTTTTATAGATCACGTGAAGCAAAACGTGATTACATTATGTTCGACCACCTGGCTTTCAAAACAGACGATAAAGTTTCCCTGGAAATCTACGAAATAGGAAATCTTACATACAGACAACCATGTGTTCTCTCTAGATCTCTCTTTGAATGTGTGTTCAGTTATGAATGGTGACCAAATTAAAGTCAAGTAAACTATTGAATGCTCAAATCAATCTTTCGTACGTTTCATGATTATGTTCATATAGATGTAATATCTGACCAGAAAATGTACTCGAACTGCAAAGTTGACTAAGATTGACCAGCTGCCCAGGGAAAGATTTTGTATACGTGCTTATAATCTATTGTTCGCCTCTTCCTTCGGAGTTTCAAAAATCCAACATTCCGAAATTCTATTTTGTGATGACTGCGTATATGGTCAATATTATGCCCCTGTTCTAGAAAGTATCAAAACCTGGGGTACACATCTGTATCTGTAACTGGTAATGCTGATGACGTAGGTTGTGAGAGAGGTACCACGATACTGTAACTGGCAGCTGCATTTTTTAAATATCAACCTGGAGGGCGCTGTTCATTTCAGCGAAAGTAGTATCTCACAGACGGATTACTTTGAAAGCACAAACCGTTCAGATGAGTATAGCCTGGCTTACGCCATCTAGATGTCTACATATATGTCGAGTATTGAATCACCTTTCTGATTATTAGGACAATTCTTCAACCAAGTTGCTTTAACGAGACGTAATACAACTAGCTACAAAGCATTGTGGTTTCCAAGCTCAATCATGGTTCCCTACTTTGGAATAAGCTTCCTCTTAGCATTCGCCCGGTCAGTACAACCGAATCTTTCAATGGAATCCTAATTTATAATAAAATCGCATCTTTTTAAGCAGTACTACTGGGTGTGATTTGTGCAATTTTCATCCCCCTTTTGGCCCCCTCAATTTATATCATTTTAGTCATGTAATTGGTATTATCATTAAAGAACATTGTGACACCGTAGAACGCTGTGAAAGAAATTTAATTATTATTTATGATTAATTTAAGACTTGTCAAAACAATTTCTATACTGATAATTTCAAGCATATCAGCTAGTTTGATGAGTTGAACCGTCAGTGGTTAAAATATGTATGCAAAATATATGTATCAACCAAAGCATTATCTTCCAAACAAGATATAGACTGTGTCCCATGAAAATTGTTGATAACCGTACATACATGTCGTGTACAGAGCACTGACAATTACAAGTAATTGAATGGAGATAATAATAAAAATTACTATATATATATATATATATATATATATATATATATATATATATATATATATATATATATATATATATATATATATATATATGGACTTCTTAGATTGTGGTTTGTATATTGTAAAACAAGAAACAGATTGTTAAAGTAAAATGACAAATTGAAGTGAGATGAGAGAGAGAGAGAGAGAGAGAGAGAGAGAGAGAGAGAGAGAGAGAGAGAGAGAGAGAGAGAGAGAGAGAGAGAGAGAGAGAGAGAGAGAGAGAGAGAGAGAGAGAGAGAGAAGGCGGTAAAGACAGAGATTACGAGT
The DNA here is from genome assembly GCF_964340395.1 of Glandiceps talaboti. Classification (NCBI taxonomy): domain Eukaryota; kingdom Metazoa; phylum Hemichordata; class Enteropneusta; family Spengelidae; genus Glandiceps; species Glandiceps talaboti. The sequence goes on along the minus strand of NC_135551.1, from coordinate 20,813,410 downwards.
GAGTAGTATATGCAGGCACCTAAGTCAGACTCTGCATATTCCACTAAGAAACAACTGATTCATGGCTCACCAGCTTAAGAATTGGTTTACTAAAGCAATATAGACTTGGTATATTAGATATTGCAGTGTTGTGTATTTGGCATGATCAACTTAATAATTTGAACCGTTTTATTAGCGAAGTGATCTAATTCTTTTGTCTTTGTATACTCATTGTATTCAAATACAAGCTCCACATCACCTTATTTATCCTCAACTGAATTGTTCGTTTCACAGAAGGTCAAGGTTCATCAAGTTGGGTATCTTTGTGATCCTTTTTGATTGGTTATCGGGAGCAGCACACCATGACAGTGAATAAACACGTACACAAAGATCGTTATGTTACTAAAGGGGTTTTCGTCAGGAAATGTCTGAGCAAGCAAGCAATTAAAGTGTAGAGGTACTTGCCCCATTACCTTTCTTATCTGATAAGAAGAACACGCACGCAGGTGCTTTAATTTGCTGGAATGAATGTACGCTGAGTTCAAGTTCTGTACTCTTGACCCATTGAGTGGCGCTTAAACATACGTTATCTCTGAAGTGGGATTCGAAATCTAATTTGAGATTTTCCCAGTTAGTTTCAAGTAGTGTTTCTAGTGCATGCTGTTTCCATTCTAAGATAATTATCCTTGAAAACCGTTAACTGAATAGCAAAGAAGGGAAGTGCTAAAAATGTTTAAAACGCGCATTTTCTGGGTCAAATTTACATTATTTTGCAAAACTGCTGGTCGATAATATGGAAGTTTTGCTGTTATACAATCACTTCAGCCAGTTTAGATATTACCATTTAGAGAAGAATGCGACTCGGCATAATTTTCCCGACGTAGGGATTTTCTTAGAAGTAAATATTTTTAAGTTTGTACTTTGGGTTCAGGGTGTAGATGCATGTTCCTGATTTGATAGCAGGCTTTTCATCGACCTTAGTAATTTGCAACATTGACGGAGTGCAGTCTATATCTTCATCAATGCGATAATCTTGTGCAAAGAAATATTCCAAAAATATATTGAATTCTTAAAAGGAGAAAAGTAGTATCATATTGCAATTTCATCACAGAATAATGGGACAAGAGATATAAGAATGGAGACAATTAATATTAGGAAAATCAAAACGGTGGAGTGTTGCATTGTTTGGTTGGTTGGTTGGTTGGTTGGTTAGTTGGTTGCGTACTGTTTGGCATGTCCTCTAGAATACATTCTTATTTTTTAAATTAAGAAAATAAAATATTTGGTTCAAAAACAAAATCAGAAGGCCGGACTATTGATATTTCTTCAAGAACAAACAAACAGAAACTTGCGTGAGATACCCTTCTTTTGATCTGGTACAATTTGAATGTTCGGCTCTATATTTGCCTTCAGCTTTATCAAATGTATCGATTGTTTTTCAAGAAAAGCGACACCTTAGCAGTCGAACCATGATCATTATAATAACATTCAATCTTCGTTAGGTTTGTAATTTGTATGCAGTTCAAGTCACACACACAACTAGGGAAAACAAGTAGGAGTAGTGCATTCAGTCTATCACTTAAAGATTGTGTTGTGGAGTCTGGGGATAAAGTAGTGATTGCGTCACAGTAAATGTACCATAAAGCTTTTATATAGAAACACTATCTGAGACTAGGTGTCTCAGCTATCATTCTCTTTTGTCTGGAATATGGATTGCAAAATAAGAAACTGAGATTAAGTAGAAGGAACCAGAGGTATAGTTTCTTTTTAGGGATTTTCAGAATGATACTAAGCCGCTGCGAACTACGTTACCAGACTCTAATGAGCAGCAAACACATTTTGCTTGAAGTTGTTTCCAGAAAGGACATTCCTGGTGAACTCTTAATGTTGACATTATATTCAGTTGAACAGATCGATTATGGGTATGATAAGAGAACGACTGTCATTTTTTTTTATAATTTGTTCTGTAGGGGAATAAAACCTTACCCGTTTTGAATTGACTCAACACTAACGCATCAGCACAACTCTGCTTTCATTAATGGCAACGTGATACGATAACCTTATCCTTTGCACGCAAAGTGGTAGGGTTATTAGCGTTTAATTACTCTAGGTGCAATGTTATTTTGACAAGCTTAGAATACACGTCAGTCGTGATTAGCATCGCGAATTCGTTCGTTGTTGAAAGGAAATTTAAGAGGTTCCGTGCAAAGGTGTAAGTTTACATGTAATGGCCTCCGAGAGAGTAAACATTGAACTTTATGAAGTCAGACTTTTGAAAAGGACCTTTTATAGGATAGTTGCTAAATATATGGAATTAATTGATCAATATGGAATGATTTGCCTTTAGGAAAGATATTTATGTTACGTTTACATTTGTAGAATAGCGTGACCCATCTTATGTAAAGTGTTAGAGTACAAGGGTTCCTGATATTGATTCTCAGTTTGACAATAAAGAGAACACACGATATACAAGCTTTGAGAGGTAATAAAATTGTTAAGGTTGTGTCAAATTCTACCAGTATAGGAGTTAAGGTTACACTCTAAAACTGTATACAGTATCTTCTCAGTCTGTATGTTCTAGTTTGCGTTCTGGTAAAAAAAAGGAGAGGTATAGACACAGATATCGCACTATTCAAAAAAACTCATCAATCTCCCGTCAAAGAAGGGAATTCTGTAACACTGGGATTGGCCATCCAGTATTATAATGAAGCCGCGGTCATAGCATTTTTTAATTTATCACCTGATTTGCAATTGCTGTAATTTAATTCACAAACCATTCCTTTATACTATTAAGTTCATTCTATGTATAAAGTAAAGTAAAGTGAAGTGTATATGATAGTGTAGTGACACCATTCCACAACCTCGATCGTGATTTCCAAGTTACAATTTCACTCATTTATTAATTTTACTATTCACTAATACTCATCAGGCTGAGAATTGATAATATCAAAATTGATCCTTAAACTCAGATAAGTACTTGTGAGCATTTTGCGGAATACTATAAAATGGACATTTACACAAATCTGTATGAATTGACTCATTTTCCATCTGATATTAAGAACTGCGCTGGCAGCCAAAATTGTAATGCTTCAAAGAAATCGAATAATGGTTGAGACTTAACGGTATTATACCGTATTAAGGTATTATTTGGTAAGTATTAAGATAGTTGGCGTTCAAAGGAAGTTAATATCGAACTGATTGCAATTTGAACTTTAATTCACCATACTTTGAGGACAAAATCCACAAAACAGGAAAAGTGGAGAGTGGAAATCAGAATAACAAGCGAGGATTATGGCAGTGTAACAGAACAAAACCATATGGGGTTGAGAAGTATTTTCTGTCTCATTAGACCCAACATTTCCGGAACAAAAGGTCGCACAGATCGCGATTGAACATATTTTTACGTGATCTTAATCTCCGGACGTGTATTATGAACACGAAGGGTAGTCCTTACCTCGTATATAGAGAACATTACATATACGAAATTGCACCATGCAACTATATATATATATATATATATATATATATATATATATATATATATATATATATATATATATATCAAATCTAAGATAAGAATGAATGTAATATCCACAAATAACAGTTGCTACGAAAGGGTCTTAAACACTAAAGATATCAGCATATACAAGATCCACATCAAACTGTAACTGAATCTTTATATCAATTTCTTTAATATGTGAATCTTGTATCATGTTGTAGCTCGTACCAGCATAGTTAACATCTGTCTCCCCAGTCTCAGTTCAATCCACACAAAATAACAGACTCGTACTCGACGGTGATATAGACCAGGCCATGCCTGCGTAGTATATATAATGGTGTTAATCACTGACAGTGAAACAATGGAACATCAGGAAGTAACTCGATATGGCACGGTGTGTACTAGTTGTGTCAAATTCTACAGTGAAAATGGAATTGGTGTACCATTAGATTAGACCCACTTACCATTAGGACACATTACACAGACAGGAAACTCTTGTCTGAAATGCTTTCGTCGACAACCCCTCTTCTTATTCTATTTTAGTCCTTATATTTCTTTGAATCAAACTCCGTCACTATATACAAGGAAATGACTAATTGATTGATTGACATTCTAGTAGCGGACAGAATGTTACATTATTTGCGTATTAACATCTTTTGTATTTGCAAATTGTTGGAGAGGGATAGCTGACACCTGTACAAGAATTTCCACTTAAGGTGTTTACGTGTCAATTTATATATTACGAAATGCGTTCATTGTATGGTATATCATTTTCCTCACTTTCTAAATACTTCCTGTTCGGCGACCTTCAAGGAAACTTATCTGTGATGAATGACGCGTTTGTGAACGATGTGTTGGTAACTGTATAGTGACATTGTGGTTATAAACATGGTTTCATTAAACGTGGTTTCATGAACAGTAGAAGCCTGGCAAAACACTTTATTACTAGCTGAACTCTAGGTCTGCGTCATTTACCCAGTGAACAATGCAGTAAAGATATCAGTCAACTCCAAATGTCGAAGACTGACAGCCATCCTTAACACGGAACGAAGTCATGAACACGAAAGGAGTCACAACCTAGCCTAGGGTGATGTTATTTTCAGTACCGGTCCCCCCCCCCCTCAATTTGATTTGGGTTACGTTTCTGTAGTGTTCGTGGTTCTCTGTGCAACACCTTAATTAAACTTATTAAGGAGTAGATTCTAACTGTATCATGTCTTCTCCGTACGTTGACTAAGAGGCTGGTTTTATTGCTCTCTGTCATTCGAACTGATTTTCGACTGTATCAAAGGGCGATGGAATCTTGTTGGTGCGTTTGAAACACTAAATATTAGTCAACACAATTGGGAAAAGTAAATTGTATTTTGTTTATATAAACTAATGTTTAAGTCAAAAGTGTGGCGTCAAGTACATCTAAGAAATCGTACGTAAACTAGCAAAGCTACTACAGAATAATAAGACGAGTAGTAAGCACCTTAAACCTTTTTTCACTGTTTTTGCCCTAGACGTCATTGTTACTGTATATAGTTCCACTTTCATTATCATTCTTACTATTCCTAAAAATCATCCCGAGATGCAAATCCTAGATTCGCACTCGTTTAGAGCAGAAAGGGATACTAGTATATATATTTAGTTTAACGGATATAAGTACAAATGTCTTACAAAAATGACCCCCTCAAAAAAAGAAATTTAAATAAAAAATAAACAAGAACAAGCACAACAGCAACAACAACAACAACAACAACAACAAAAACAAAAACAACAACAACAACAGCTAAAACAATCACAATAATAACAACAATAACAACAACAACAACAACAACAGCAAAAACAACCACAATAACAGCAGCAGCAACAGCAAGTTCATGATGGTACGGCAAATTTACATAAGTACGTTAAGTGGTCCACTCAATTTGGGGTTAGAGACTGAACTCATTCTGACATCATTACTTAAACCAGTCTGTTTACAATATGTATTTAGTGCTACAACGTGTTTTGAATCTCGTAATTTACTTTGAAAAAGTCGAATGTCACATCTGCCATATTTGTATATGTAATTCAATGTGCAAATTCTATTTTTATACTCTATCACAAAGTACAATAACCCGATAATGTTTCACCATGTTCTTGGAAACTCTGAAAGCATACAATGAGAAATGGTCATTATGATGTATGGGAAACATGCTTTAAGTCATTTGCAACTCTTCGAGGGAAAGTACCCCAGTTGCTGTTAAAATGAAAAAAACATTGTACGTGGGAAGGATTTAAGATTAAAAATATATTCGCATGAAAACTAGACCAACGACCCGGGCAGGAAGAACACTATTAAAAACTGACAGTATATTGCGTGCATCATATCCTACACCTGCTTCCCCTTTATGCACTTTGATTTAAGCTCATCTGAATTCAACTTATTAGTATATTGAAGTGATGATTTAGCAAATGAATAAGTGTATATTCACTTATCAACTTACAGGAGTCAGTAACAATAGTGCTAAATTGCCCGAGACGGCTGCATTGAAAAGATGGACATCGCAATTACTAACAGCGCACAACCTCAGAATGTTAAAGATTAAGAAGCGTGATAGAGTTTAATATACGACAGAAGACGATTTTTAAGATTGAAATTTTTTTTCGGTTGTTACTTCACCTGATTACAATGTCTAATCAAATTTACACTTTCCTTATAGTGTTTTCGCCTAAATCTTGCATCAAACATATGATGGTGAAATTTCTAGTTCATTGATACACACCAAAGCATATACCCTCCCACACATTCAACATAGCTGACAATAATATTTAAGATGTGGAGGCGTGGAATAAACAATAGCGCTAAAAGTATATTTGCATACATTTTTGAATATTTATTTGCTTGCCTATTAAATCCCCTGTTATTATTTTTGTGGTAAACACCATCATTTGACTGTTTCTATGGGCGTGGTCTTGTCCCTAGACATATTTGCATACAGTTTGGATATTTATTCGCTGGCAACCCTTCCTGTTTTTCATCTTTGCAATATAAACCATCATTTGGCTGTTGTTATGGACGAGGTGTTGTTGCTAGGCATATTTACAAACGTTTTTATTCTTTACATTTACCAACTCATCTAGTGTTGTTATCTTTGTAATATGCATCATTTCGTTGTTGCTAAGGGCGTGGTCATGGTTGCTAGGTAGTTTTGTCAAAACGATTTGAACAGTAATTGCAAAATAACAAATTTAGAAACAACCCCACCAAGCTTCAGGCCCGTTTATCATGTAGTTTTCAAGATATAAATTTTTAACCAAATCGACATTTTTAGACCTAATTTGCATATCTCTGATTGGATGATCATATTTTGGATACACCATTATGTACGCGCGTTCATAGGCATCCCTATTAATTTTCAGTCCAATCTGCTCAGTTTTGGATCTATAGATATTTTACCAAAAAGATACACTTATAGCCCTAATTTGCATATCACTGATGGCATCATCACGTCATGTACAATTCTCCTACTAAATAACACTCATGATGCTTGTGCTAAATTGTCGCCCAATCTGCTCAGTAATTATGGAATTATATACTTTTGAACAGAAAGACACATGTTAGACCTAATTTGCATATCACCACGTCATGAATAATTCTTAATATACACACCCCAAGAATGATCCCACCAAATGTCAGGGTAATCTTAACTTCCCAGTAGTTTTGGAGTTTGAGGTTTTTGACCAGAATCACATTTTTTGACCCCAAACTCACATCTCTATTGCGGTCATTTCATTTGTGAGAACAAACTTACATGTACACGTCCTAGGTTATGTCCCCTCCAAATACCACGACAATCGGTCTGGTGGTTTCTTACTTTAAGTCGATAACATACACACACATCCTCGCGCGCGTGCGCACACAGACACATATAGAAATTTCCCCATGTCTATAGCATACCGAACCTTAGTTCAGTTGTGCTAAAACAGTACCGAACTCACAGATAAACACAAAGAAGTATATATACACAAATCTTGTACATACTGACACGTATAAAACAATTATGTTGACTTCTACAGTGATAAATATATCCCTGGCGATCGCATATTTCTAGCTTCGTTTTCACACGTACAAGCCAGGTGTTATGTTATTGTTCGTTCGTTTGTTGATAATTCATGTTTTTAATCACCATGTACCAAATCTTTACATATAGCATACCTCGCAGACTTTATTAGCTAAAAAGACAAGCCTGTAGTAATAACACCTACAGATATATTTTGTATTGGTGATGGCAAGGAGTCGTTTTATCAGGTAAAAAAAATAATAATACTAAAGCTAGTATTAGAATTTCCAAACTGATCAAGATATGGAAAAAACAATTAATAAATATACTTTAAAAGGAAAGACGGAAATGAATTCTGTCACTTTTTTTTCCATTTTAATCAACAGTTAAATTGCAAAATGTCTCCTCACAAACCATCCGAATTGAAGGAAATTGGCAGTTTTAAATGAACAATGGTTTACGAATACTACATTGATTAAACTCTCATCTCGAAGGACAGACTGCATATTTACATGACTCGAAGGAAATTCCCAAAAAAATATAAGCTTCTGAGCAGCGCAAATGCTGTTTGTTAATACTATTTGCATTTTCGACTGCTTTGTCGGTGACGGTAACACATTCTGGGACTCTCCCAAGAAAAGGCTAGCGACCGAACAATTGCCTAAAGACTAGTTAAATTTTAATGCAAAGATTTAATACATGTGCAGTTCTCATTAATAGTTAAATGCCTGTTTCAGAATCCTTGACATTTGTATCATCGCTCTTAATTTGTGGCGACACTCCGATAGCATGTAGCATGAGTTGTTTACAGTATTTTGCTATGCGGGCATATAACTGTTAATTTGCTAATGGAAAGCTGTCAAACTTAAATTTCTTATAAAGTAGTACACACTAGTACTGTTTATTTGTCAACCTACCGTACCGTCGTAGACGAAGTCCATCGCATAGCTTTGAAAAGCGCAAACTCATGAAGAAATGTTGCCATGGTATTCTAGATTAAGTATTAAAATGGGTCAAACTATATATTTGTTGGGTGTAAATAATGCATGTTTGCTTCCAGACAGTGAGTAATATGATACACGTGATATTTAACAGTCAATTTGACTGGCCAAACGAGAATGTTGGTGAAGCTATGGTTCACATGAAGACAGTTCACGTACATCTATTGCCATACACCTTATGCACACTGACAAACGGTATGCTCATTTGAATTATCGTATATTGGTAAACAGCTAATGACATCGAATTTGCTGTACAGAGTGACATTTGAATAGTTGTAAACCTGAGCTTGTTTAGTCAGGCTTTGTTGAACGTAGCTACATTTACTTAATTACTTAAAACACGTTTGCACTTGTATGAATCGACTGCAAATATGCATAGTTTGTTTGAAATGTTGTATGTGCTAGCTCTGTGTTTTGTAAGTATTGTACCATGACAGGGTTCGGTTGATAGACACAGTCATTTTAATTAGACATTGACCTGTCCAGCATTCCCATTACATACTCACAATACAATCTACCTATCAAAGTGAATGCCGATGACGACAATTTTTCACTTCAATCGTTTCTTGTTCCTGATTAAGTCAAGATGACGTTATTTTTAGAACGTCATTAGACCTCCTCATTTCTATCTTAAGGAAGAACGTACAGTAACCAAAGCTTATAAGGTATCTAAATTCCATTAACGTATGCGAGGTCATATTGCAAAATGTCCCCTGACAGTTAGTCCTGCTTCAGGAATAGAAATTCCACTCAAATGACTGTCCCCAAGGAACGATTGGCCAGACTACTCTAGTTTGATAAAAAGTTAGTAAAACATATGTACATTAAGGAGAGACACTTACTTGAAATTAACGCGATCTGCGTTATACTTCGAATGTATATGACAAGTTGAATTGAAAACCAGTTGTTACGATTATTAATTTTGCCCAACTTCTGTCAAAAATAAATGTCGCCACATGTTATATAAAATTAACATTTATAGCGTGGTGAATCGCCATAAATCATACATCATGTTTAGTTCCCGTTGTGTTTAATATATCATCCGGCTTTTCCGATACAACAGTCACGTGGCAAAATATATGGAAATAGTTTTTTGTGTAAATCTCCAAGCAGAATTCAACTGGCATTATTCGGGAGTTATTACGTTATTGTCTTTGAACGTTTCAACGTGACTGTGTCATGTGACAACGCCTGTCTGGACTTTAAGCTTTATGCCACCCTGTCAGAAAGGACAGATACTAGATTTAACATTCGTTCATGAATGGTGAAATTTTTTATGAATTCCAAATTATGTTTGTTCAGCAGTATTGTCCTTATATCTTTTTATGCAACTGATCATTTAAGGACTTGACCATTATTGTTACTGCAACAATATCCTTTAATACCAACGTTTGTAGAAGTTTATAATTGAATGAGCCACTACACTGATATTTGGAACCCATTATGTATGTATGTATGTATGTATGTATGTATGTATGTATGTATGTATGTATGTATGTATGTATGTATGTATGTATGCATGCATGTATGCATGTATGTTTGTGTGTGTGTATGTGTGTGTATGTATGTATGTATGTATGTATGTATGTATGTATGTATGTGTGTGTATGTATGTATGTATGTATGTATGTATGTATGTATGTATGTATTCCAACTTTTCTCTTTTGCTGTCGACGCTCTATGTATACCTTTACTAATATTGCAATATATCATTGACAAGTTTAATCATTTCCGGGTATATATGTACCGGAATGTACTAATTCCAGCATGGAACTAAATATCAAGAATATGATAATGATCGTAAAATGTCAAGATAATCTTTTATATTGCCAATTTCAAGATCCTAAATGAGACCCGTGTACCATTTTACTTTCTTCCTGATTAGCTATTCCCGCTAGTAGGCGGAAGTATCTCGTGTACATGACATGAAAAGGACTCGTCATCTATCTGAGAAGCTCTGTGGTACTCCTTTTATCCAATGCTTTCAAAATTCTGATTATAAGAGTTACCGTGCTCTTTACCTAGAACGTATCCCCCCCCCCGAACAATGCATTAGAAATATAATTTACAAGCAAGGTTGTGCGATAAGTTGTAACGTTCCTAACATCGTGTGTAAAACGTTGACGCTACTTGAAATAGCATAACATGTTTTCGGGGATTTTCGTATAAGGATCATGCTAAATAAGACAAACGCACCCGCATCAGAGTCAGGCGAATGAGTTTACTTCCTGTCAATACCGTTGATGATCGATTTGTTAAACTCATTGAAATTAATTTCATGTATTGAAAAGGTGGAAATTAAAGTTTACCAAAACAGGCTGGCATCAGGTATTGCCATCATCAAAGTTTAAAGTTAATCCTTCCTTAGAAAAAGGTGTGTAAGACTAATGAGCCAAGCTAAATATAGTGTATTTTCTAAATGAATTCCAGCAGCAGTATTCAAACGTCTTTTTTTTTTTTTTATCTCAAAGACAAATTCTTATTTAAAAGTAAATCACAGTGTAATAACAACAAATATCAATATATTCGCGTCTAACTGGTGTTTTCTTTAATCAGATAAGTAAATTCCTTGCAATCGATTACTTGAATGGAAATTCTAATTTACAGACATTCACTGATAATTCTAATAACGTGTTTTTTTCAACAATGTATCACCATATATAGTTAAGAACACGAATACAGTTATAATTCTCTGCACTTGCATGACGTAATAAGGAAATGAAAATATTCAGCCATGTGTATATGAAAAAAAACAGCGGGCATGCAAAGGTTCGTTTATCTCAATATAAAATTGTAATTTCATAATCTAATACATTGCCGCCTACAGAATGCGAATGCTTACATTTTATCAGACAGATTAACCAAATTGGAAACAAGCCCAGTCGTTAGTTCTACCATGCGGCAGCGCATTCACTTTTCAAATAATATACGAGACTATTCGCATCAATGGTCGATTATTACTTGTAATTACACATTACGTTTAATACATGTCTTCATGCCCAGTTGAGTTTTATAACATATATGATGAAAAACATACACGTTTACATAATGACATGAAATGACATGAAGGGAGGGTTATATTTTAGGGATGGGATGCGTGTGTATGTGTGTGTGCGCGTGTGTCTGTATGTGTATTTATGTCTGTCTGTCTGTCTGTCTGTCTGTCTGTCTGTCTGTCTGTCTGTCTGTCTGTCTGTCTGTCTGTTTGTCTGTCTCTGTGTCATTGTTTTCTCAAAAACCGCTGGCTCAATTCAAACGAAATCTGGCTCACATATTTGCTAGGATAATGGCTAGAACTGAGTTAATATGCCATTGATATTAATTAGTTGTTTACATAATTAATAGTTTTCGATAATTAGGCTATGTCTTATAAATGCATGTTTCAAGTTCAATATAGTGTGGTACATACAATTTGGAACATACAAAGCACATGCGTCATATAAAGTTTGATAATATAGCTTGTAGTTTTAATGGATCATTTGCATAATTAATGATTTTCAGTAATTAGGCTATATCTTAAGAATGTGTGTAGAAGCAGAATTCTAAAGACTCTGCCCTTAAGGAAGGCATTCAGTTTCAATCTGGCTAGATTGATATTGGCAATATGCAGGTTTGTTGGAGATACAGGATGACATAAAATGAAAATGATTTTATTATGCGAATATTACTGTTATCATGACAGTGTCATGTTGTTGATTTTTACACGTTGACCTGAGCATTACACTATCTCTGTTTAATATTCTATAAAAGAAGAGATTACACCAACATATGATCTTTCCGGATTTATGTTTACAAAGTGACGAATCTAACACATCTAACAACATATTGACTCTACAGTTTGTTATGAAGTTACATTGTTCCTTTGCAATACAACGTTGAAAGAAGCAATATGATTGATAGATTTTAGTTTTAAATCTGGTATTATCTTTAACTGTCTCATATTTCACAGTATTGTTTCTTGCGTAAACAATTAGAGAATACATTTTGTATGCGATCTGGGATTTCATTTTTTTCTTTAGGAATACCAATTCATAACAACCATTCAAGTCACTAGGTGTAAAATCATCAATGTTTTGATAAAACATATGCGTTACCGCAATATCGATTGAATGAAACGTGCTGAATCAATATTGATTGATCGAAAGTTATACAGAATTCACGACAGCAGGAATCATATCAATGTTAATCGATGGAAGAGTCACAGGTGCTGATGTCGTTCGTAAATATCAATTCTACTCATTCAAAAAGTAATATTGTTTGTACGGATAACGAGGTATGTGTGCTGATAGATCGAACTTTTCTATGAGTCAGCCTACAGCGAATTTACACTCCAATGAATTCGTTATTAAAGGCTGTGGCCGAGTATTAAGTTGAGATCGTATTGATTAACTGGTTTGAGGTTATGACATTCAAAGCATGTTGCCTTTACAATATCGTGATTTAGACTCTGATTTCATTTGATTAAAGTTTTGTGAGAACTTTGGGACGGTCTCATTGACAGTTTGTCATTTGTTAATATTGCATTGAATTTGAACTTATGACCATACAAACATAGTATGTATTGTATAACTTTGACCTTAGATATTTGAGCGGATTGTAGAGTAAAAAACAGGCAACATGCATAACAACAAACTTGTAATTGAGTAATCACCTGACCGCATGACTGGAAACTATTCTAAACTGTATATTATATTAAAGTATATCGTAAACATCAAAATATCTAACTTTAAACATCTCTCAGTCGACAAAATGTCTTTACTGAATAAGAATAAGATATAATATCACAAGGTGTAATCTCAAACTAAACTATACCCAGACGTACAGCTGATACATCGCCGTCATCATTAACTTTTGATGAGTTGAGTACAGATTGAAAATCTACGCATTCGACATCAAAAGCCCTATATAACCGTATACTAATAGTATAATGTCGACCTGGAGAAATCTGTCACTGCATGACCCTAATGTACCAAGAGAGCTCTTGTCACATGGATGTAGTATCCGACAAGGAGATTATATTAGACTACTGACAGTTTTCCCATTTTCTAATGTTACCGAGTCATCACATTGGGAATAACAAGATAGAATGATTTGTAGCATGTGACTAATAGTAAATACAATCTATTCATTTTGTTTGTAGCACAAATGAGTTACCAATTGAAGAGGATGTAAGTATCCTATTGATAAAGATTTCTCGTCAAAATGCTATATAGTTAAGGTTATGCTTATCTGGGTTGGCTACACAAGCTGCCTTTTAGTTGCCGACTAACAATAAATCCCTTTGGAACAGTCACGCAATTTCTTTGCGTGGAATAAGTTTCACTAGGTGTTCTCTCAAAATATCGCCATATGGCACATACATACATACATACATACATACATACATACATACATACACACACATACACACACGTACATACATACATACATACATACATACATACATACATACATACATGTACATACATACATACATACATACATACATACATACATACATACAAACATACATCCACACTCACACATACATACATACATACATACACACATACATACATACATACACACACATACATACATACACATACATACATACATACATACATACATACATACATACATACATAAACACATACATACATACATTCACGCATACATACATACTTACATACATACATACATACATACACATACATACATACACATACATACATACATACATACATACATACATACATAGTAATATACAAACAACAATGTGCATTAATTTTCGACAATACATGTTTCACTTATATAGACACTTTTGCACCCCTTCCCCTTCGCAAATGACACAAATTAACCTCAGTAAACATACTATGTAGACAAAGGTAAAGGAATTAATTGATTACAAAATAGATGTAGACGTCAAATTAGATGTGGACATAAAAAACATCATTAATTGGGTATAACAATGGTGATCATTCTGAAAATAGGATACATACCAGTTCAAACAGCATGCGATAAGCCAACCAAGAATACACTATTATCCAAACAATGTAGACTGTATCTTTCAAATATTTTTTACACTTGAAATCATAACTTGAATATTTGTTGGGAAAGATGACATGTAAGTCTAGCCATACTATAATACAGCAAAGCGTCCAAAATTGATAGATTTGCCGCTATAATGTTTATCCTCTGCAACATATGAATAAAACCTCCTTTTTAGAAATTAGGTGTGGCTGTTCATGAACGGTCTTATACGGTATTATATTGATGAGAGCTTTCCCACTAAAACGTTGGTCAATATGAACAAAACATAACTGCGTTGAATCGCAGGAATTACCATCATAGCTCTAGTTGCAACACAAATACGATTTGTTTTCAAGAGATGTTTTTGATAGGCAACTCTGTGCTTTGTGAATTCACGTCACAGTTGGAGGAATTTTGATTTTTGTTTTCATTGAACTTTTATGAACTGATCAAAATATTGTCAAAATTCTAGCCAATGATTCTTTAATGGTGACAGAGTAATAAATACATAAATGAATTAATAAATAAATAAATACACAATAACAGTACATATAACAATAAACAATATGTAACAGCCAACAACAAGGTATGCTTAAACCCACCATCGTCGTAAACCTCAGCCTCTTTTACGGCACCGTCCAAAACGCGCCTCCAATCTCATTATTTCGCAGTGTCGCGGAAGAAATAACAGCTCTGGTTTGCGAAAATGAACCCCACTATTTATTCTAACACTTTGCACAATATTTGTTCAGGGATCGTAAAGGAACTTAATAACAAAAACAGCTGCTAAGAAATTTCATGCAACTGGAGAGTCCTTACTTAAATGTTACCAGGTTATCCACTGTCAGCGACGTATGCTAAAGGACATCGTGTCAGATAACGACATGCAATTTACTTTGTGAAGACACTTTTGCAAGAATTACAAGTACTCAACGATCTTGGTAGACTCATATTGAAGGAACAAGATAAGACAATGTGGAACGTGAGATATGTATGTTTTCGCTTCTTGCGTTTGGTAGATAAGGTACTTGGATTTTAGTGGAGAGTTGCACTCATAGGTAAAAGGTTTGCTGGAGTTTTTTGCTCCATTTACATATATTTCCATCACAAGGTCGGATACCACTGATAAAAGTACATGTTATGGGAATTGAAAAAAATGACTTGGATGTTTCTGATACAGAATGTAGCTATCGTTGATTTTGAGTATATATATATTGATCTAAACAAAGAAATTAAAGAATTTTAAATTACACAGCCTAACCTTAGGTATAAACAATTTTATCCGAACTGTTACATATCAAACACTAGACTACAGTTATAATACTACATCTGTATTTTATGTAGTTTTTCGTTTTTAATAATCCAAAGGATCACACACAATTAATAACATATATGTTGAGTTTGTAGACAGCTCACCTGGTTTAAGGCTTACACTTTTTTGCGAAAAAAGTTATTTTTCAGACTAAGTCTTTCCAGTATTGTCAGATTTTGACCAAATAATTTCACATCTTTTGATTTAGATACTGAGTATTCCTTTAACATGGCTATCTAAGGTTTTTGTAAATTAGGAACAAATGAATACACACACGAGCAGTAAGCTGATTTTCATTGCATTTCATTATTACACACGACACCACACCGGTGATATCACGTCACATCCCAACATACATGCATGCATGCATCCATGCATACGTACGTACGTACATACATACATACATACATACATACATACATACATACTTCCATACATACATACATACATACATACTTCCATACATACATACATACATACATACATTTAGACAGGCACAGCCGCAGATAGACATACATAACTATCAGAACACCACCTTATCCAAAAAGTGAAAATGAAAAACAGTATATACTACATAACGCTATTTGTTGTGACGCCGTTTGAAATCAATAACGAGTTTCTTATTTTCCAGAATAGTGCTCCTAGTGGTATGCCACTCTAGGTGGAATCGAGTATGAAAGTAGAGACTGATGTAAAAAATGATTAAATCCTAATTCATGTATACGAATACACATCAAATGGGTTCGAAATAACAGCTGGTATGTCAACTACAGCTGCGCTAGCTGAGTAATTCCAGATTTTCGAATTCCAAACATTATTTATGTGATAAAGTAGATTACCTGTAGGGTACACAACCTTTTACCAATATTTCAACAATGTGCGTATTATGTATTATGCAAATTTAAATCATGAAGTCTCTTGTATATGAATACATATAGTGAATGAGTTCGAACCAACAGCTGCAGTTGTCACCGCCAGCTGCACCGGTAATTCCAGGTTTTCAAAATCCATGCCGTGTTATTTATTATTGATGGAATAGGTTAACTACAGGGCGATTTACCTTTTGCCAAAAAAGTCTCTGCACAAGCAATATGTTACTCAGTTCATTAGTTCAACTTCTATACATGTACTTTAGTTCATCATGAAGACAACGCATCAGACAACTATTCCAAGTATCAGGTATCAGAGAAACATTTTGACTGAACTTCCTTGCGGAAAATCAAAACAATATCATAAAATCAATTTCGTATCATTCAATTCTGATTAATCTTTGAAATTCACGTTACAATTTCAAAATTTATTTTTCACGTAAGATACCTGGTGATAAAGAATGATTTAACTAATCAAAAATGAAATAAAACAAACAAACAAACAAACAAACAAACAAACAAACAAACAAACAAACAATCAATCAAACGCACACACACAGCTCTCTAGTTACCTTTTTTAAAAATAGTATTATAGGCGCTTGAAAAAAAAATTCCGATCATTCTAAACAAATTTAAACTTTCACTCATCGTAAATGATGTCTGACTTTCATTCGTACATCTGCTTAAGGGTGATTCACATGCAGAAAAAAAAAATGATATGTGTCAATTTAAAATAACAAGGAAAAGACGTTAAGCTTATATAATGACAAGCACAACGGAAATGACTGTGAAGATTGTTCGTCAGACATAAGAATTGTATTGTTCATATTTTCCCTAAAGTAAAAGATGATTTTATAATAAAAAGGATGAAATAAATGTCTTCAATTATTTCAATCACGCAGGTAACATACTTACAATACAAGGAGTGTCTTTTTCATTCATATATAAATCTTCCTCAGGGTTATTCAATTTGTGTCGATCAGAAAGATGGGGATAACAACTTAAAGTAGCGACGTCTTCCTCGTTATAAT
This sequence comes from Glandiceps talaboti, assembly GCF_964340395.1. Taxonomy (NCBI): domain Eukaryota; kingdom Metazoa; phylum Hemichordata; class Enteropneusta; family Spengelidae; genus Glandiceps; species Glandiceps talaboti. The sequence goes on along the minus strand of NC_135551.1, from coordinate 20,795,676 downwards.
TTTTTTTCTTTCATAAAGCTTTAGAATATAAGGCAGCGAGTTGTTATTCACGGGCAGCATGTTTTTCTTTGACTGAATGAGTCGTTAACTTATTTCCTTGTGCTTGCTTGGTCGTCTGTACAAAGTCTCAAAGAACGCCATTCTCCTTGTTGAGTTCTCGCTTCTCAGGGTTACGAGTATTAGGAAGGCTTCCATTGCACATGTGAAGTACCACTGAAATATAAATCTTCTTACATTAAAAAAAGCATCTTTTCGTCACTCATTTTATAAGGTACGACAGTGTGATGTGGAGTTAAAAGGCCGTTTTGATATAAACACATGTTAAGTTACCGCCTGAATTGTGTTTCTATGTCGATCGCAAGGTAACGGGCCATCTTTTTAAAATAGATAAAGAAAAACATTATATCGGACTCTCTGTGTATAATATATATAATATATATAATATATATAATATATATGCATATATATATTTATTTATATATAGTATATATATATATAGTATGTATATATATATATATATATATATATATATATATATATATATATATATATATATATATATATATATATATATATATATATATATATATATATATATATATATATATATATATACTGCATGGGGTGATAACGGTAAAAGCGACAAACGGAACATGTACATTAATTATTCTGATATTATTCTACCAAGTACTATAGTGTTCATAGTCCCACCTCTTCAATATATGTTTGTTTTAAAGTGTTAAAGTGACATTTATTAGTGGTTCTTGGTAGATAATCTGACTTCATATTGAAACGCAAGCTAATGTTGCCAATAATCAGTGCAATACCCGAGACTTCCAATATTTCGACAACTGAAGGCCATCCGTTCATCTGGGAATGAGGCCATGAGCCTAAAAAGGGTCACGAACTCTTGCCTAAGGTGGCGTGACTGTTACAAACGGTTCCTCGAGTCTCTTCCCACAGTAATGATACATCCAGGTTGGTATAGTGAACCCATCGTCCCTGCTGAGCGTTTCCCTCATAATTTGATATGTATTGACTTATTACGTTCTTTTCTGTTCCAGGCTATTGATTCTCTATCCAATATCTAGATCTGAACCTTCTTAATAGGTGAACCTTAATAATGGCGTCCTGTCCTTTTTCATATTAGCGCAGACAGTTTCTGTCTCTTTCTGTGAGTAATCTTACATGTTTATATATTCTTTCTTTCAATGATCAGCCAGTTTCTACTAACATGTTAACCCATATAGACCATCACAGTCACTCTCATAGACTGCGTCATACTGTTCTTCTTTATCTAGTGCGTCTTTAGAGCTGGCAACGGCACTGAGCACTATATTTACCCTGCTCCCCTGCTATTGTCAAATGTACGTCTTTATTTTATAATCACATTTGGATGACAAATAACTGACAAGTATGTCGTAATTTGGGTACGTTTATCGTGCAATGCGCACCTACCGACATACCATTAGTCTCTCAGTAGGGTCAAATTGCCACCACGGTTGGTCTATCTCCTCCTGACATAATGGAACTCCAGTTACGAGTCAAGATTACTTCAACTACATGTACTTAAAAATGTTGACTAAATTTCTTTGAGGGTTATGACAATTGGAAAACCAAAACTGCCTCGGTTCATTAACCTCTTTGTACACCCAAAAATACATCCTGCACACTATACGGATTATGAATTGATCAGTGATTTGTATGTATATGCTGTACACTTACTACTGTACGATTCTTTTATCTACTATATTGCTATGACCTTGTCAGTACAAATCACGTTCTGGGCAAACTCACTTGACTAAACTTATTATCCTCTGTAACCTGATTACTTATCAATCATTTGATATTGATATCAAATATAATCTCATATCAACTCATGTCAAAAATCTCGAAATAAATATGATCATGGTAATAATAATAAATTAATACATAAATTGTGTTCTTTTCAATAAACAAATATAATCTGGTATGGAGGTTTAGACACTGTTATGCAGCAAATCACATTTCGATGCCAAATAACTGACAAGTATGCCGTAATTCGAGAATTGGGTACGTTTATCGTGCAATGCGCACCTACCGGCATAGTATTAGTCTCTCAGTTGGGTCAAATTGCCTCCACGGTCGGCCTATCTCCTCCGGATAGAATTGTGGAACTCCAATTACGAGCCAAGATTTACATGCAAGAAGTCTGTTGCGCGCCCAGGATATATTGATCACCCAAGTTAAGATATTTCGCACGTTTTGAATCTCTTTTAATGAATATCAAAAGCCATCTTGATATACTATCACCTGACGGATACCCGCGGAGAGAAATTATAATATAGTGAGTTCTATGCCTCTGTGCCAGTCTGCACCTTAAACCCCACACATTGATATTATCCACACACAACGATCGAAAATACCAACCAGTAAATACAAGATAGAATCGTATCTAAATGAATAAATGTATATTTCAGTTTGACTAGTTATTAGGCGCTGGACAAAGTTACACAAAACTATTAGATTATACTGACCCCTCTCTCTCTATGTGTCCGTCATTCACTGCTAATTCGTTAATGTTCCTGTCAATAACCGTTGATGGAACTACTGAGAAGTACAATCTAATATAATATGTGTTATTATAGTAAGCACTCGCTGCTGAAGATCTTGTATTAATAGAGTCAGCTGTTGATATACCAATCCATGAAGTCGAGTTAAATATTACCTAGCTCCAGTTAATATTAAATATATAATCATATGTTTTATTCATCACAATTTTTTTTTAATTTACGAGATACTTTGTATTTGCTTTTTCTCTCTCTCTTTCTTTCTTTTTTTTTTTACCGAAAATGTGTATGGCGTTTGATAAGCCATCTTTGTTAGTAAACTCGGCCCACCTCATCCTTAACTTGTCTATCATAACCTTAGTGAAAGGCCATTTCCCTTTAAGCTTAAAGACATTGAATATAGAAGAATGTGCACAATCCGGATTTTACAGTGTTAACCACTGACGTTTTTAAGTGAATGAAGAAATTACATCTGGGTAGTAGAACATACTACCAAACCAAAGTGACAATAGAGTTTCAATTAGGCAGCATGATGTTTAAATTTATTATGTCTCACACAACTATTTTTGTTACAAATTACATTGAATACTGACACTGATAGCATGTAACTTGAGGCATATGAAATTATACATGTCATCTCACTGTGAACACAAATCAACGTCACTAGTGGATGAAATAAGGAAAATGCAAACATAAAACTTTATTTGTGTTCACAGTGAGATAAAATGTAACATTTCACGTGCGTGCGTTCTAGCAGTTCCTGTTATTTTATTTGTGTAGTTCTATAACAAAACACGTTGTGTGAGATGTAAAGAACGTCGCGCCGCCTAAAGAAACGTTATAGTCACTCTGGTTTGGTAGTAGAGTTGATTGATTTGAAACATGAATTCTTACTATCATTGTAACATGTTGTTTTTATTATGATAGTGGACTTATTCATCCTTACAACTAATTTATCATTAATGATGGTGATTGATGAAATGTAAATAGTTTTTCTTTACCATGTTTCTTTGTGGCCAACGTTATTCTTTATAGTCTGTATGGGTCATGCGTGTATTGATATTAAATGAAGGAGATGGTTTTTTTAATTAAAACATGTTTTAAAAGGGTCACACGCCGTGTTGATGCGTTTGAGAGTACACGTTTAGCTGCCTATTTCACAGGTTACATTCTACTTTCTGAACTCAAAACTGGTATTATACTAATTTATTAAAGATGCGATGACGTAATTATTATGCGTATAAAACTGTCGAGGAACTCTCTATAGCGCATGTAATAGTGCTTCCAACGTCTAAAGACAATTGTAAATTCATAGAAGGTATGTATTGATGAGTCGAGATTAACATTACACTATAATAGCTTAATCGAGGTGTTATGAAGTATTTCCACTGAATAAAAAACATATATATATACTCAGCTTGTGCTAACAACGTTAAACTCTGAGCTATGGCAACATAGTTCACACCCAGCTTGTGTTAACGCTAGCTATGACAACATATTTCATTCGGTTAAAAGTTTATTGCCCGGTCGTTTGGCGTTCCAGAATTATTCTTGTTAACTGTGCAGAAGTGCTGACCCTTTAAGGGAACCCAGTTGATATTGCAACATTCATTATTAACATTTCATTACGAACGCAGGATTTCCCTTGAATGCACATTTGCGCATGCGTATTTATGCTACCCGCAACTCTGCTGGACCGAGATAGAAAATATTCAAATTGGACATCGGCACACGTACAAAGACGATATCTGTGTTAAGGTTGTCTCCCGTGTGTTTATCAGAAAGCTACATTTCCGTACCGGAGCAACGCCGGAATCTTGCAGTGTCCACCATATAAGCAAATATACCACCACGATTTAAACAGAGGTAAGTGGAACACGTACTTTCTCACTCGACGCAGATAGCGATAGGAGTTTCTAATCGTAAAAAAGTATTAAATATGTATTTTTTATATATACTTACTCACCGCAGATACATTAAAACATAATGAAATACTGTGTCCGCGATTATAGTGATCCAGTAAATATGTACCCTCATTTGATCTGAATGTCGCCATCTGCGATAAACAGACACAGATTATATTTTGCTCCTATAAACTTTTTATAATTCTCTTTAATTATTACTTCGTGATGTGTCTGTGGCAGTAAGCTGTCTTAATACCGCTTATGTTAGTTAACCACATATCGGAGTACAACTTGATATTAGTATAGTATCCAAATTGGCTGAACATTCGCTGAGATTGTGTTTTAATCGCAATAAACTGTATGTAGCATGGCTTTGATTTTATTTCTGTTAATATTTCTAAACAAGTCACGATTTTATTCATAAAAAATGTTTCTCAGAGGGTTAACAAGTATGACAATGGTGTGTGACGAGAAACAAGAGTAGATTTTTTTTCACGGAATAAAAGCTAAATCAGGTCCAATTTAATATTTAATGTTAATTCGTGACGAGGCATATTTTAAAGTACGAATCACAAGGCGAGCACGCAGGTGCTGGGTTAGGTAGACGATAGCTGTAATAGTAGATTTGTCCAAATAGATTTAGATATAAAGAAACCCAAAGGATCCCGTTTAGGGTTATATCTAAACAATACTCTTGAAAAGTAACGTATCGTTGGATTTAGAACACGTAATCCATAAACTATATCAAATAACACGAGTTGAAAATTTCTTATCTCTGATCTTGTGTTGGCTGTCAGTACAAACAGTTTCATAATCAAAATTCACATCACTAGTGCGACATATGTTATTATGACTTCATTTTTTGTATGAAACAGATGATGTTTTTAACATTTGGTGTGTAGTTTCGTTTTTAATATAGTTGGTATGATGCAAATGATTTATTGCACTGAACTGGTTGTAGCCTTTATACTATGTCAGAACAGATGTTTTTTTACTGAATCAGATCCCAACATTGTCATTTTGACAAAACATATTGCTGGAAAATAGCATCTGCATGTATTGAGTACAATACCTTTGTTAACAAACATGTTTCTATTGTAGTCATGCCGTATATGAGTTATTATTCGAATAACAGACATCTAACCTTAATGTGTATGATCATTTTCTCTCTCTTTCGTGTTTTTTTTGTTTGTTTGTTAGTCCATCTCTCTCTATATATATTTAAACCGTGATTTACGAGAGTGGGGTCGTCGTTTTGTTAGTAATTCGCGATAAAAGCTTATTGAGCACTTTTAATAAATACTAAATGAACCAATATTGACTACCAACAGATTTGCACACAGTTACAAAAACAATGCTGATGACTGCTGCTGCTGATGATGATAGTTAAGCATTTTAATAATATGCCACTCAATTATGGGAGTGGCAAAACGTTCTTATCATGAAACCAAGCGGTATAGGCTTTAAACAAAGCAGATATACTATTTACATACAATTTACATCTCTTTCTCGAAGCTCTTGGAGTAACCTAATCAGTTCTCTCCTTTGTTTAATACTGTGTAACATATATTTCATCTACTGCAGTTACACATTTGTCAAACAAAGTACACGAAAATGCAACATATGTTATCTTAGGATTAAACACTTCACTGGCGGTCATTAGTAGAAATTCTTCTGCGCATGTACTGTAATGCGAACGTTGTCAATTGTTAATGTACAAAATGCGTTTCTTACCTATAACAAGAACGAGCGAAATGTGTTCTTTATCGCCCGTTTACATTTTCCTGGCAGGCATGAATTTGTCTTTATATGGATTGATAAAGGTTTATCTTTTCTTATCTACATTTTTCTCATTTTCTTTGTGCTAAAAGGTATTTCACTCCTGTAATCCTCTTTCGTGTCAATGGTTTCTGATTTATCGTAGTCCTCTATGGAGAGAGAGAGAGAGAGAGAGAGAGAGAGAGAGAGAGAGAGAGAGAGAGAGAGAGAGAGAGAGAGAGAGAGAGAGAGAGAGAGAGAGAGAGAGAGAGAGAGAGAGAGAGAGAGAGAGAGAGAGAGAGCGAGCGAGCGAGCGAGCGAGAGAGAGAGAGAGAGAGAGAGAGAGAGAGAGAGAGAGAGAGAGAGAGAGAGAGAGAGAGAGAGAGAGAGAGAGAGAGAGAACGAACCCAGGACAGAAAAAGACTGTAACTGAAACAGATGGTAGCAGAACAAGGAGAGATAACAAAGGGAGACACACACACACACACACATACACACACACACGGATACACACCATGCGTACTAGACTTTCGAAGGGCGTATATGGGTCACTAGGTGTTTTTTTGGGGGGTGGGGAGATTTCAAACACTGATTCAAAATCACTCTGTTACCTCGAATATGTTAGTATCTATGTCACGTTCCAAGTCCCATACTTTTCAGATCTAATCTGTTTGTATGTGTTTGAAGTACCGAAAATGACATATGTCAAAGTATTCGACAACCCCCAATTAATATAACGATTCACCGCGCTACGTGTCCACTAAGAGCATTTCTGAGACCTTCAGGCTTGTGTGCCTGTATATGTCTTTTTCCAAAAAAGACAGTGTCACGTTATGAGTAGAGTAGAATACCGGTACGTTTTCAAGTCTTGTTTTCTTGCCTCAATAAGAAATCACGACAGGACATAAAAACGCATGTTATTCCGACATTTCATGACTAAACTAGTCAGATATCATGCCCTGAGAACTTGAACGTGTTCGATTGTCCATTGATGGAAACAGGGTGTGATTACATTGTATGAGGGACATGAAGATTCATTTGTATCCATTAGACTGTCAGTTTCCGTAGAGTTGTTAAATTGGAAAGGATGCATTTTTGAAGGAGGAGCCTTAATGCGCTCGTCGCATTTCAATACTGCCACCAGCCTACAGCGATATCAAAGAAAAAAGAAGACGATGATATCTGAAATGCATGGATGCTTTTATGACATCAACACTATCATGATATTAGCAACAGATTCTTTCTTTTTTTTCGCCGAACATTATATCTCATTTACAATGTTTTATGATATTTTGGACAAAGGCAGGTGACGTGACCCATTACATTTTATAGCTAAAGTACAGTGCGCAAATCTCTAAGATTCTTTACGACCGTAGCCGGTTATTCTGAAACTAAGCGAGCGTCGTCTGCTTCACAAAAATCTTCTTTGAGCTTACTTCATTTTTTTTTTTATAGATTTCATTCTTTTAGATCGAAAAATAATTTGCTATATTATATAATATATTTTACATTTAGTATGTTATAAAGTATATAATAACTAAGAGTGTGGATCACCTTTACGGTATTAAACTCACTCAAATAAAATGTTACAGTATTAGTGCTGGCAAGATTTTTTCCGCTCCAGATGATGTCGTGTGTGTGGTACTATATTCTTTTCGAGGCAGACGATAAATGTACAATGTTATTAAGATTTTTGTCGAACAAGACGACGTTCTGTTTTAAGTGTACTAGCTTCTGTTGCAGCACTCCATCGTGATTTCAAACATAATTTTCATTTTAACGAGTCAAGCTGCATCATTATATACAGAATGTCTAAATAAAGATACCTTTATGAGAACAAAATGGTAAGATTTATCAGTCAGAACATTTATGGGGTCAGATTATCGGAAGTAGCTAATAACTTGTTTCGTTAAGTCCTAAAATGAAACAAGGTGAACCTCAAATCATAGTGCAATATACAATATGAAATTTGATTAGTTTTTAAAAGCAACCCTTTCATAACCCGGAGTTATGATCTATAAATGAGTAGCTTACACTCCCAGCATCGCTTTCTTTGTCATCTTTTAACTGTCAGGTAAAAATATGTTGATAACGTCCTATACCCCCGGCTTTCACTATAAAGCGTACGGTGCCAACATGATGAACGACGTTGCATTCGTTATCATCGCCTAAGATACTGTTTTATCAATAATCTGAGTTGAGAGATCGGTAGACACATCTTAATAATTTCCCCAGATGTAATAAACATGGACTCGATGGGAGTGATTGAAGGAAAAAATGTTTCCTCTTACGTACTAATTGCAGCTAGCGCTATATTTGTGATAACTTATATCAGGTTTACAAAATGATGCTTCATGGCAACTACACAGCAATGTTAACGCTAACGATTTCTGAAGTCTCTAAGCAACACACACATGAATATATTTTTACGAGCTTTGAATACGTCTGATTGTGGAGTATCTTTGCAGCTGAAATGGAATGATAAAAATCTGTAGCATTTCCTAATTACATTTGTGAACTATAAAATGTATGAATCAGAGCCGATAAAATTCTTGCTCTTAATGGGGTGAAAACTCGCTACGTACATCATATCCCTCGTTTTTTATATACAATGGCAAGCTTTACATGTCTAGACCTCATTTATCTTGGACGTCAATCGTGATTTGAATAGATACATCAGATTATTTCTTAGCAGCGGGAAGAAAAGTGGAGGTTGCTAGTTTCTAATGAGACTACTGTGATTACCATTTCCGCGAGAGATACGCTAACCGTATGTTTTCCCTCATTGAAAAAAAATCACCACCTCTGGTAAAATACTACACTAATAATGTAATTTAATGTTTGTTTCATTCTTGCGATTGAGTTTGATTCTACCATGACAACTTTGTTCAATCAACTGAAAAAAAACAAATATGGAGTGTATTGTTGTTAAAAGAAAATTTAAAATGGATGATGTTTTGACATCTTATGATTGATTGACTCTTGTCCTCAGTGACTGTAACATATCAAAAACATTGTATGGTAAAATCAGTCCAAAAGAGAGATGAATCCTTTCCGTGATAAACATTCTCCAGTGTTAACTTCCATTTTCGATTCTTATTGACAATATTCTTATATTAATTGTCAAGTATTAAGCAATTACCCCCCCCCCACAAAAAAGACCAACCAAACAAACCCCCCAAAAAACAAATAAACAAAACATAAACAAAAGCAAAACAACAACAATAACAACAACAATAACCCACCTTTTATAATATTCAAATCGTTTGTATAATCCATAGACCCCCCTCCCCCACGTTGGTGGAGGTTCTATGCATAATTTCAATCTCACAGTAACATTTTTTACCATACATAATGTGGCTCCATGATATTATTGATTACTTTTGAAAAATCCTGCTGCAGGTGTACTTTTACATTTTCAGTCAGAAAAGAAAGAAGGACAAGTTAAGATGCAAGTGTTGAT